>NW_018408798.1:276281-285977 GCF_002113885.1 Mizuhopecten yessoensis | reverse complement strand
CCCCCAAATCATATAGAAAACAATAACCCGTCACTTATCTAGAAAATCCTGTCTCTGCTTCTTAGACCTGTAAAAATTGCCTCCTTTGAATCTGTACATCATTACGCGACCACATGTTTTAACCTGAAGTACGGAGAAAATATTTACTGAATGAAAGTACGATGACAATATTGACATATGAGATAAACAGTTAGCATTTACCTCACTTGATTTTAGAGCTACATGATTTAAGTGAATGACAGGACGTGACCAGTACAATGAATTACTAGTCCTCCCACAAATGGCCGCTACCTTGTTTATATGCTTCGTCAGGAAAACAAGGTTTGGATATTTAATCAAAGTCATTGTTTGAAAACAGTTTGAAAGGTTTTTGCTTGATGTAGCTTTGACTCATTAAAACCAAATACTTCTGAGAATGAAGTTAACATAACAAAAGTTAAAAGCTGAGTATTCTTGAAGAAAGATTCATGTAAATTCTCCAAAACCAGAAAAACTTGTGTTGCCTAGATACCATATAGAATCAAATAAACATCAAGGATGTAATGTCTAATATTGCTGCCATAAATTTGGTCTATACGTTTTGTCAGGAAATTAACCACCGACTGACAGAGAAAGACATATGTATTAAAATATATTAATCCCAACTGTTAGAAATAAATGCCTAGAAATCTACAACAAAATGAAAGAGAGATATGCTTTCAAGCAATTTATCTACAGTAAAAACACTTGATTTATCAAGGACAAATATTGATCTTTGACTGAAATTGGTGACGAAACTCTTCACAGCTATGTTGGTATGTGCTGATTCTCAAGTGTTGTTCGGTAATAGGATAGTCTTGTTAGGTCAGGAAGGAAAAAAACAGGACGCCATCTCATAAGATCAGTGTCTCTGAAATTCCCACAGTGCCCAAACTCCTTTTTAGCAGATTAACATGCAACAACCCGACCACTTGGATAGCTCTGGAGGGTGTATTCACTGTTACTTCACCACCAAATCACAATCTATTTAAAAGCTTTTTCTGCTATTAACGTCCATTAACTTTTAAAGCACAACACCTCTGAAGTTGCCGGAAAATGGCATTACTAGCAGACTGTGTCGGTCTGTTCTAATGAATAATGCTGTTACCAAGTTTCCTTATTTGAAAATTAATTCATTACGTTAAACAAATTTAAAACAAATATTTTCTATTATCATGAGGATTTTTTCAATTTTTTTCGCCTTGTCAGTGAATCATTAAAAATAATGAAAATAATTTCTAGTTCTACACAGAATCTGTCTAAACTGAATGGAATGCAGACAAATATTGAGTAAGTATAGAACTACACAGTTTTAGCTATAATGATATATACAGTGTTATGTAGCCAACTGTCACACAACTCTAATTTACCTCATATATCAGTTTAATGATCTCTCTCAATATACATGTATATTAAGTAGCAGGTTTGTTATGATCAGGCCTGCTATAACGTGCCATGCTATTTACATTTATTTGTATTATCTACCACTATAAACATATTATTTACAGCACTTTGATAAGACCATTTGGAAGCTGACTTCGGTAATACATGTATCAGTCTGTTAATTTGACACTTGCCTCTCCACTTCAAATAACATTACAACCAGCTTAATCAAACTGCTCAAATGAATATTATGAGTGTCATATGCTGTAAAAATGATTGAATTGTTGATAAAAAGTACAAAGTAATGATGACAAAATAGATTCAATTTCATTACTGCTAAAGTACATTCTTACCAATATATTCAGATGTGTGCAAAAACAATTATACTCCCTAGAGACAAAATAACCCTTGAAAATGACTTATTTTGAGTTGTTCTTTAAGATAAAGTCTTTCCATCTTATAGTGTAGGAATAGTTTAGCAAATTCGCTGATAGGAAGTACTAAAGTTAAAGGGCCAACATTGGGTGTCTCTCTCCTAAATAGAGAGTTAGAAAGTATATGATACTGTAGAAATCCTAATTTTAATGTAATGCGTGGCTTGTCGCCATGGTGATAAATCCACTTGAATACTTTTGTACAATAACATTTAAAACACATGTTCAACCAACAGTTTGGTAAATTTAAATAATCAATATATGCACAAAAACGAAATCAATAAATCTTTGATTTGACATTATGCTAATGTTTTGTATGAAATGTCACGTAGGTGGTGAAATTTCTGTAAACATATCCATGTAAGCTAGGTCGTTGATCTCCGGTAGGATAATTGCTGGTGGCCACCTGCGCTTACCCGATATCTACCTATGTAGGCGTGTTGTTGCTGCGGAGGCCGCGGATGTTACGATCATAACTACCTGTATAGGTCATGTGATGCCTAAAGGAACCCTAGTGAGTGGTCATTACAGGTAATTAAGGGCTCATTAAGTCACCCTGTGTGGGTTTCTGTCCGGACTTAGTCAGGGTCAGAGATCAATTTTGCCTGGTACAGGTGAGTTGTACCCTTGGTCAATAAGATAATGCATTTGATTGTAAAGTGAACATCTATGGAACATGTTTTCAGTTTAAAAAATAATTAAACCTGAAGGCATTGAAAAACCTCCTGAAACCATTCTCAAGTCCAAACAAACTTTGGTATCGTACACTTAAATCATGTGACCCAGTCAAAAATCATGTGACCTATGCAGTCAAAAATCATGTGACCCAGTCAAAAATCATGTGACCCAGTCAAAAATTAAGTTTCAACATCAAAAACAGCATTCAGCTTCAAGTCTTTTCAAAGTTCTTCCATATCATTGACAAAGAGTGAATTTCGATGTTTGTATTTCTCAAAGATGTGCCAGGATAATATTGAATTTCTTAGCCCTGTTCACACTGAATAAAACAGTACAAAATTAAGTTCACCATGGATTAACCAACCTTACACAAAATCCTACAACAGACTTTACCATGGATTAAACAACCTTACACACAATCCTTCAACAGACTTCACCATGGATTACACAACCTTACACACAATCCTACAACAGACTTCACCATGGATTACACTACCTTACACACAATCCTACAACAGACTTCACCATGGATTAACCAACCTTACACACAATCCTTCAACAGACTTCACCATGGATTACACAACCTTACACACAATCCTTCAACAGACTTCACCATGGATTACACAACCTTACACACAATCCTACAACAGACTTCACCATGGATTAAACAACCTTACACACAATCCTACAACAGACTTCACCATGGATTACACAACCTTACACACAATCCTACAACAGACTTCACCATGGATTACACAACCTTACACACAATCCTACAACAGACTTCACCATGGATTACACAACCTTACACACAATCCTACAACAGACTTCACCATGGATTACACAACCTTACACACAATCCTACAACAGACTTCACCATGGATTACACAACCTTACACACAATCCTACAACAGACTTCACCATGGATTACACAACCTTACACACAATCCTACAACAGACTTCACCATGGATTACACAACCTTACACACAATCCTACAACAGACTTCACCATGGATTACACAACCTTACACACAATCCTACAACAGACTTCACCATGGATTACACAACCTTACACACAATCCTACAACAGACTTCACCATGGATTACACAACCTTACACACAATCCTACAACAGACTTCACCATGGATTACACAACCTTACACACAATCCTACAACAGACTTCACCATGGATTACACAACCTTACACACAATCCTACAACAGACTTCACCATGGATTACACAACCTTACACACAATCC
This sequence comes from Mizuhopecten yessoensis, assembly GCF_002113885.1. Classification (NCBI taxonomy): domain Eukaryota; kingdom Metazoa; phylum Mollusca; class Bivalvia; order Pectinida; family Pectinidae; genus Mizuhopecten; species Mizuhopecten yessoensis. Next base: position 282,206 of record NW_018408798.1, on the reverse strand, counting down.
TACAACAGACTTCACCATGGATTACACAACCTTACACACAATCCTACAACAGACTTCACCATGGATTACACAACCTTACACACAATCCTACAACAGACTTCACCATGGATTACACAACCTTACACACAATCCTACAACAGACTTCACCATGGATTACACAACCTTACACACAATCCTACAACAGACTTCACCATGGATTACACAACCTTACACACAATCCTACAACAGACTTCACCATGGATTACACAACCTTACACACAATCCTACAACAGACTTCACCATGGATTACACAACCTTACACACAATCCTACAACAGACTTCACCATGGATTACACAACCTTACACACAATCCTACAACAGACTTCACCATGGATTACACAACCTTACACACAATCCTACAACAGACTTCACCATGGATTACACAACCTTACACACAATCCTACAACAGACTTCACCATGGATTACACAACCTTACACACAATCCTACAACAGACTTCACCATGGATTACACAACCTTACACACAATCCTACAACAGACTTCACCATGGATTACACAACCTTACACACAATCCTACAACAGACTTCACCATGGATTACACAACCTTACACACAATCCTACAACAGACTTCACCATGGATTACACAACCTTACACACAATCCTACAACAGACTTCACCATGGATTACACAACCTTACACACAATCCTACAACAGACTTCACCATGGATTACACAACCTTACACACAATCCTACAACAGACTTCACCATGGATTACACAACCTTACACACAATCCTACAACAGACTTCACCATGGATTACACAACCTTACACACAATCCTACAACAGACTTCACCATGGATTACACAACCTTACACACAATCCTACAACAGACTTCACCATGGATTACACAACCTTACACACAATCCTACAACAGACTTCACCATGGATTACACAACCTTACACACAATCCTACAACAGACTTCACCATGGATTACACAACCTTACACACAATCCTACAACAGACTTCACCATGGATTACACAACCTTACACACAATCCTACAACAGACTTCACCATGGATTACACAACCTTACACACAATCCTACAACAGACTTCACCATGGATTACACAACCTTACACACAATCCTACAACAGACTTCACCATGGATTACACAACCTTACACACAATCCTACAACAGACTTCACCATGGATTACACAACCTTACACACAATCCTACAACAGACTTCACCATGGATTACACAACCTTACACACAATCCTACAACAGACTTCACCATGGATTACACAACCTTACACACAATCCTACAACAGACTTCACCATGGATTACACAACCTTACACACAATCCTACAACAGACTTCACCATGGATTACACAACCTTACACACAATCCTACAACAGACTTCACCATGGATTACACAACCTTACACACAATCCTACAACAGACTTCACCATGGATTACACAACCTTACACACAATCCTACAACAGACTTCACCATGGATTACACAACCTTACACACAATCCTACAACAGACTTCACCATGGATTACACAACCTTACACACAATCCTACAACAGACTTCACCATGGATTACACAACCTTACACACAATCCTACAACAGACTTCACCATGGATTACACAACCTTACACACAATCCTACAACAGACTTCACCATGGATTACACAACCTTACACACAATCCTACAACAGACTTCACCATGGATTACACAACCTTACACACAATCCTACAACAGACTTCACCATGGATTACACAACCTTACACACAATCCTACAACAGACTTCACCATGGATTACACAACCTTACACACAATCCTACAACAGACTTCACCATGGATTACACAACCTTACACACAATCCTACAACAGACTTCACCATGGATTACACAACCTTACACACAATCCTACAACAGACTTCACCATGGATTACACAACCTTACACACAATCCTACAACAGACTTCACCATGGATTACACAACCTTACACACAATCCTACAACAGACTTCACCATGGATTACACAACCTTACACACAATCCTACAACAGACTTCACCATGGATTACACAACCTTACACACAATCCTACAACAGACTTCACCATGGATTACACAACCTTACACACAATCCTACAACAGACTTCACCATGGATTACACAACCTTACACACAATCCTACAACAGACTTCACCATGGATTACACAACCTTACACACAATCCTACAACAGACTTCACCATGGATTACACAACCTTACACACAATCCTACAACAGACTTCACCATGGATTACACAACCTTACACACAATCCTACAACAGACTTCACCATGGATTACACAACCTTACACACAATCCTACAACAGACTTCACCATGGATTACACAACCTTACACACAATCCTACAACAGACTTCACCATGGATTACACAACCTTACACACAATCCTACAACAGACTTCACCATGGATTACACAACCTTACACACAATCCTACAACAGACTTCACCATGGATTACACAACCTTACACACAATCCTACAACAGACTTCACCATGGATTACACAACCTTACACACAATCCTACAACAGACTTCACCATGGATTACACAACCTTACACACAATCCTACAACAGACTTCACCATGGATTACACAACCTTACACACAATCCTACAACAGACTTCACCATGGATTACACAACCTTACACACAATCCTACAACAGACTTCACCATGGATTACACAACCTTACACACAATCCTACAACAGACTTCACCATGGATTACACAACCTTACACACAATCCTACAACAGACTTCACCATGGATTACACAACCTTACACACAATCCTACAACAGACTTCACCATGGATTACACAACCTTACACACAATCCTACAACAGACTTCACCATGGATTACACAACCTTACACACAATCCTACAACAGACTTCACCATGGATTACACTACCTTACACACAATCCTACAACAGACTTCACCATGGATTAAACAATCTTACACACAATCCTACAACAGACTTCACCATGGATTACACTACCTTACACACAATCCTACAACAGATTCACCATGGATTACACAACCTTACACACAATCCTACAACAGACTTCACCATGGATTAAACAACCTTTCACACAATCCTACAACAGATGTACCAGAAGTAGATTTTGATTTGGTACGCAAAACATACATACCTCTGAACTGACCTGATATCCCAAATACCTGTCTGTGTATTACATCATCAGAATAGGTGTACCCAAAACATCAGTGTCTGTGTATTACATCATCAGAATAGGTGTACCCAAAACATCAGTGTTTCTTCTATTGCTCATAAACTTGGAAGAGTGATGACTGGGAAACGTTCCAAAGAATGGAGTGAGGACCAGAATAGCCTGAATCACAAGGGTGCCAATAATTCACTCCAATTTATCTCACACCTGTTGAGGTAAACTGACCACAGGCATGGTTCTTCTGGCAACAATGACCTTCACCTTGAACTTGCCTGCAAACATATCTGGTTTTACACGAGTAACAGGGAAGCAGAAACACTAACATTTCTGACTACAACTAAGTCGATCCTCCTGAAATCAACACTAACAATTACGGTCTGCTGGCCAGCATTCCAGAGACTGTATTACTACCAGAACTAAACATGTCTGTTTTCTTAGCTAATGTACAGACTGATGTTGATACAGTTTACATATTTACACAAATGGTCCATCAGGCCTGTATGGTTTCTGGACAGGGCTGACTGACTGATTATCATTTTCTCTTTAGTAGAAGTACACAGATAGTCTGGTTTTCTGGTTTCTTCCTTGTAATTTGATGAAAAACACAGCAAAGGTTTCTTTCATAAAATACAACGAACTGTATGATTTTTTACTTGTCTGTTTACATTGTAATAGGAACAATTAATGTTTGTCTTATTGCACCAGCACAAAATATTATTCATAAAACCTCAGGGATGCTACATGGAAGTTTAGTTGATCTCCTTCTAACTCTCTACACTGCAGTGAAAGTTATCTCCCCCTGCCCCCTCCATCACAGTGATCATATGCTACATAAGTTATCTCCTTTTACCCCTATACATTACAGTGATAGATACATAAGTTATCTCCCCCTGCCCCCTCCATTACAGTAATTGCTACATAAGTTACGTCCCCTTACCCATCTACATTACATTCATAATAACATAAGTTATCTCCCCCTGCCCCCTCCATTACAGTGATCATATGCTACATCAGTTATCTCCCTCTATCCAATTACATTACAGTGATAGTTATATAAGTTATCACCCCTTCCCCCTCTCCATTACAGTGATCATATGCTATATCAGTTATCTCCCTTTACCCATGTATCTACATTACAGTGATTGCTACATAAGTTATGTCCCCTTACCCATCTACATTACAGTGATAGTTACATAAGTTATCTCCCCTTACCCATCTACATTACATTCAGAGTTACATAAGTTATCTCCCCCTGCCCCTCTCCATTACAGTGATCATATGCTAAATCAGTTATCTCCCTTTACCATGCATCTACATTACAGTGATTGCTACATAAGTTACGTCCCCTTACCCATCTACATGACAGTGATAGCTATATAAGTTATCTCCCCTTACCCATCTACATTACAGTGATAGTTACATAAGTTACGTCCCCTTACCCAATTACATTACAGTCATAACTACATAAGTTATCTCCCCTTACCCATCTACATTACAGTGATAGTTACATAAGTTACGTCCCCTAACCCCTCTACATTACAGTCATAGTTACATAAGTTATCCCCCCCTGCCCCTTTCCATTACAGTGATCATATGCTACATCAGTTATCTCCCTTTACCCATGCATCTACATTACAGTGATTGCTACATAAGTTACGTCCCCTTACCCATCTACATTACAGTGATAGTTACATAAGTTATCTCCCCCTGCCCCTTTCCATTACAGTGATAATATGCTACATCAGTTATCTCCCTTTACCCATGCATCTACATTACAGTGATAGTTACATAAGTTACGTCCCCTTACCCATCTACATTACATTCATAGTTACATAAGTTATCTCCCCCTGCCCCTTTCCATTACAGTGATAATATGCTACATCAGTTATCTCCCTTTAGCCATGCATCTACATTACAGTGATTGCTACATAAGTTACGTCCCCTTACCCATCTACATTACAGACATAAGTTACGTCCCCTTACCCATCTACATAACAGTGATTGCTACATAAGTTATGTCCCCTTACCCATCTACATTATGATGATTGCTACATAAGTTACGTCCCCTTACCCATCTACATTACAGTGATAGTTATATAAGTTATCACCCCTGTCCCTCTTCATTGCAGTGATAGTTACATAAGTTATCTCCCCCTGCCCCTCTCCATTGCAGTGGTCATATGCTACATCAGTTATCTCCCTCTACCAATTTACATTACAGTGATAGTTAAATAAGTTATCACCCCTTACCCCTCTCCATTAGTGGTCATATGCTACATCAGTTATCTCCCTTTACCCATGCATTTTCTTTACAGTGATAGTTACATAAGTTATCTCCCCCTGCCCCTCTCCATTACAGTGATAGTTATATAAGTTATCTCCCCCTCATCTCCCTCTACCTATTTACATTACAGTGATAGTTACATAAGTTATCTCCCCCTGCCCCTCTCCATTGCAGTGGTCATATGCTACATCAGTTATCTCCCTCTACCAATTTACATTACAGTGATAGTTAAATAAGTTATCACCCCTTACCCCTCTCCATTAGTGGTCATATGCTACATCAGTTATCTCCCTTTACCCATGCATTTTCTTTACAGTGATAGTTACATAAGTTATCTCCCCCTGCCCCTCTCCATTACAGTGATAGTTATATAAGTTATCTCCCC
>NW_018408798.1:256452-275006 GCF_002113885.1 Mizuhopecten yessoensis | reverse complement strand
CAGTGATAGTTACATAAGTTATCTCCCCCTGCCCCTCTCCATTGCAGTGGTCATATGCTACATCAGTTATCTCCCTCTACCAATTTACATTACAGTGATAGTTAAATAAGTTATCACCCCTTACCCCTCTCCATTAGTGGTCATATGCTACATCAGTTATCTCCATTTACCCATGCATTTTCTTTACAGTGATAGTTACATAAGTTATCTCCCCCTGCCCCTCTCCATTACAGTGATAGTTATATAAGTTTTCTCCCCCTCATCTCCCACTACCTATTTACATTACAGTGATAGTTACATAAGTTATGTCCCCTTACCCCTCTACATTACAGTGATAGTTACATAAGTTATGTCCCCTTACCCCTCTACATTACAGACATAAGTTATGTCCCCTTACCCCTCTACATTTCAGTGATTGCTACATAAGTTATCTCCCCCTAGCCGTCTTCAAAAGTGATTGTTAAATGAATTATCTTTAAACAGCATTTTTCCAGAAAAAGTGACATTCTTATGATATATTTTTCAAAGTAGTAAAGTAGCACTATTGATTGTGTAAATGTTAAGCCAATAACATTTTGATGAGAATTACTCAGCATGACACCAACAAATCAACACGGCCTTAACTAAACAGCGGCAACATTTCAAGTACAAAACAGTTTATTACTGTAGATCTATTTTTGTAAATAGTATTTTAGCAATTTATTTTATAAGAAATTATTCATTCAAGATCTGAGCGCATGAAAGAAATAATCACAGACACATTTTTTGGTTAAATATATTCGAAAAAATACTAATGCAATTGCTTAATTCATGATACTCCCACATTGTGAACAAATGGCAGAAAGTTTGTCTCATTAAAATTATTTGTTACCTAGTCATTCCACATTAGATATTGTTCAACAATGATCCGGTGTGAGGAAAATATTGTGATATATATTATTTATAACCTGCAAAAATTATATTCACAAATGAATGATTTATATTAATCCTATCAATAACAATGTATCTGGTTTACCAAGATAACCCTAGGAGTAGGACCGAAGGAAATGAATTACAAATCTGAATGTTAAAAATCACACTCTGATAAATAACCATCATAACATAAAATAGCCCAGAAGTATTGGTGCCGAGTGGAGACCATCATCAAGTCTGGAAAGCACTTTTTCTAGGTTGTACCAATAAATCATATAATTTTGCTTCTAGCGAATCTCTTTATGCATATTTCCCACAAACCAGCACAATTCATAAACCATTAAATCCCCCCACCTCAATCAACATTACTGTCCTTTCTCAAGATTTTACCATAAAATTGCTCAAAATGTTATAAAATTGCCATGGATACCAGTTGTGTTTATGGCTGAAGATAATGTTTTAATGAAGGTAAATGTCATTCCTAGTGATGAGACAAATTATCCCCTGTCCGTCAGATAGGCCTTCCTTCCTAGTAGTCCTAACTAAATGTCATTCCTAGTGATGAGACACTTGATAGGCCTTCCTTCCTAGTAGACATTCCCCTGGGACATTGGTCGAGAATTTAAGCAACATTAAACAACAACAGGGTTTCATCAAAGGATCTCTGAAGAGTCCTAACTAAATGTCACTGATAGAAAGTTAAATGCAAAATGAAACGAATGCTAATAATTGTTTTCTCTTTCATTTTGAATAATGAAATAGATTTTAGATGTCCCATGCATGCTCAGTTTCTCTAGCTTCATTGTCCAATAATTGCCAATGGGTTTTATTATTTGTCACATTCCCAGCCTCTGTATAACTTAAGGTAATGTGCATGTAGATAATGACAATCAGATGATGTGCTAAGATTAGTCCTAGTTAAAATTTGTGTCTGTCAAAACACTGTAGTGTAATATACATTGTATTATGAAAATGTTACACTTTTCAAAACACAGTGATTTAATACTTTCGACTCCAGTTGATTGCAAGAAAGAAATTCATATTTTCTGTCTCCCCTGCCCCCTCTATCTGAACATCCACATTTCCTCTATTTCCTCTATCTGCCCATAATCCTCATAAGGGTAATATAATTAGCCCCCCCCCCCCCCTATCCTATTCAGATTTTTAAAAAGAGGTAACATTTAAAATGATATGGCTATACAAATAGCTAGTATTAACAAATGATCTATGCTCACTGCACTAATGTGACAAAGCTACTGTAGAGGGGTGTAATGCTCATGAAACTTCTGTAGATTTATTCTTGGGTAGCAAATCACATTCTGTGGTAAGAATAGCTCTTCAGAGCTTATGTTTCATATGTTACATATATACGACAAAAAATAACGTTTCTTGTATCCCCAGATAATACATGTAGTCAGCAACACCTTCAATAATATCTTAACCAAAATGGCACGTAATCACAAGGGTTTGTATTATGAAAGCTCTTTGATACAGTAACGGGTTTCAGCTTTTATCCACATTTACCAGGGATGAGTATCTAAATGTTTTTCGATCCCTTCAGGAAAATTCCAACTTAATTGTGTGTAGTACTGCAGTAACACTGGCGCTAACAACCTCAAAGTAATGATATAACTACTTACCTTCATTATCCATCATGTAATACTTACTAGTCAGGTTAAACAAATCTGCTACCCTCATCTCTCCCTGTATACTGGTGAGTTACTTTATTGATCCCTATCGGTGTATTATAGGTAAAACAGTTATACCAAACATCCGTAGACCATCACACCATAGGACATGTATGTCATACAGAAATATGCTGTTCTAGTACAGTCTAGGAGCTGGTACAGTAAGGGAGTAACAGGGAGCAGCAATATCACACCATAGGACATGTATGTCATACAGAAATATGCTGTTCTAGTACAGTCTAGGAGCTGGTACAGTAAGGGAGTAACAGGGACCAGCAATATCACACCATAGGACATGTATGTCATACAGAAATATGCTGTTCTAGTACAGTCTAGGAGCTGGTACAGTAAGGGAGTAACAGGGACCAGCCATATCTCACCATAGGACATGTATGTCATACAGAAATATGCTGTTCTAGTACAGTCTAGGAGCTGGTACAGTAAGGGAGTAACAGGGACCAGCCATATCTCACCATAGGACATGTATGTCATACAGAAATATGCTGTTCTAGTACAGTCTAGGAGCTGGTACAGTAAGGGAGTAACAGGGACCAGCCATATCTCACCATAGGACATGTATGTCATACAGAAATATGCTGTTCTAGTACAGTCTAGGAGCTGGTACAGTAAGGGAGTAACAGGGACCAGCCATATCTCACCATAGGACATGTATGTCATACAGAAATATGCTGTTCTAGTACAGTCTAGGAGCTGGTACAGTAAGGGAGTAACAGGGACCAGCCATATCTCACCATAGGACATGTATGTCATACAGAAATATGCTGTTCTAGTACAGTCTAGGAGCTGGTACAGTAAGGGAGTAACAGGGACCAGCCATATCTCACCATAGGACATGTATGTCATACAGAAATATGCTGTTCTAGTACAGTCTAGGAGCTGGTACAGTAAGGGAGTAACAGGGACCAGCCATATCTCACCATAGGACATGTATGTCATACAGAAATATGCTGTTCTAGTACAGTCTAGGAGCTGGTACAGTAAGGGAGTAACAGGGACCAGCCATATCTCACCATAGGACATGTATGTCATACAGAAATATGCTGTTCTAGTACAGTCTAGGAGCTGGTACAGTAAGGGAGTAACAGGGACCAGCCATATCTCACCATAGGACATGTATGTCATACAGAAATATGCTGTTCTAGTACAGTCTAGGAGCTGGTACAGTAAGGGAGTAACAGGGACCAGCCATATCTCACCATAGGACATGTATGTCATACAGAAATATGCTGTTCTAGTACAGTCTAGGAGCTGGTACAGTAAGGGAGTAACAGGGACCAGCCATATCTCACCATAGGACATGTATGTCATACAGAAATATGCTGTTCTAGTACAGTCTAGGAGCTGGTACAGTAAGGGAGTAACAGGGACCAGCCATATCTCACCATAGGACATGTATGTCATACAGAAATATGCTGTTCTAGTACAGTCTAGGAGCTGGTACAGTAAGGGAGTAACAGGGACCAGCCATATCTCACCATAGGACATGTATGTCATACAGAAATATGCTGTTCTAGTACAGTCTAGGAGCTGGTACAGTAAGGGAGTAACAGGGACCAGCCATATCTCACCATAGGACATGTATGTCATACAGAAATATGCTGTTCTAGTACAGTCTAGGAGCTGGTACAGTAAGGGAGTAACAGGGACCAGCCATATCTCACCATAGGACATGTATGTCATACAGAAATATGCTGTTCTAGTACAGTCTAGGAGCTGGTACAGTAAGGGAGTAACAGGGACCAGCCATATCTCACCATAGGACATGTATGTCATACAGAAATATGCTGTTCTAGTACAGTCTAGGAGCTGGTACAGTAAGGGAGTAACAGGGACCAGCCATATCTCACCATAGGACATGTATGTCATACAGAAATATGCTGTTCTAGTACAGTCTAGGAGCTGGTACAGTAAGGGAGTAACAGGGACCAGCCATATCTCACCATAGGACATGTATGTCATACAGAAATATGCTGTTCTAGTACAGTCTAGGAGCTGGTACAGTAAGGGAGTAACAGGGACCAGCCATATCTCACCATAGGACATGTATGTCATACAGAAATATGCTGTTCTAGTACAGTCTAGGAGCTGGTACAGTAAGGGAGTAACAGGGACCAGCCATATCTCACCATAGGACATGTATGTCATACAGAAATATGCTGTTCTAGTACAGTCTAGGAGCTGGTACAGTAAGGGAGTAACAGGGACCAGCCATATCTCACCATAGGACATGTATGTCATACAGAAATATGCTGTTCTAGTACAGTCTAGGAGCTGGTACAGTAAGGGAGTAACAGGGACCAGCCATATCTCACCATAGGACATGTATGTCATACAGAAATATGCTGTTCTAGTACAGTCTAGGAGCTGGTACAGTAAGGGAGTAACAGGGACCAGCCATATCTCACCATAGGACATGTATGTCATACAGAAATATGCTGTTCTAGTACAGTCTAGGAGCTGGTACAGTAAGGGAGTAACAGGGACCAGCCATATCTCACCATAGGACATGTATGTCATACAGAAATATGCTGTTCTAGTACAGTCTAGGAGCTGGTACAGTAAGGGAGTAACAGGGACCAGCCATATCTCACCATAGGACATGTATGTCATACAGAAATATGCTGTTCTAGTACAGTCTAGGAGCTGGTACAGTAAGGGAGTAACAGGGACCAGCCATATCTCACCATAGGACATGTATGTCATACAGAAATATGCTGTTCTAGTACAGTCTAGGAGCTGGTACAGTAAGGGAGTAACAGGGACCAGCCATATCTCACCATAGGACATGTATGTCATACAGAAATATGCTGTTCTAGTACAGTCTAGGAGCTGGTACAGTAAGGGAGTAACAGGGACCAGCCATATCTCACCATAGGACATGTATGTCATACAGAAATATGCTGTTCTAGTACAGTCTAGGAGCTGGTACAGTAAGGGAGTAACAGGGACCAGCCATATCTCACCATAGGACATGTATGTCATACAGAAATATGCTGTTCTAGTACAGTCTAGGAGCTGGTACAGTAAGGGAGTAACAGGGACCAGCCATATCTCACCATAGGACATGTATGTCATACAGAAATATGCTGTTCTAGTACAGTCTAGGAGCTGGTACAGTAAGGGAGTAACAGGGACCAGCCATATCTCACCATAGGACATGTATGTCATACAGAAATATGCTGTTCTAGTACAGTCTAGGAGCTGGTACAGTAAGGGAGTAACAGGGACCAGCCATATCTCACCATAGGACATGTATGTCATACAGAAATATGCTGTTCTAGTACAGTCTAGGAGCTGGTACAGTAAGGGAGTAACAGGGACCAGCCATATCTCACCATAGGACATGTATGTCATACAGAAATATGCTGTTCTAGTACAGTCTAGGAGCTGGTACAGTAAGGGAGTAACAGGGACCAGCCATATCTCACCATAGGACATGTATGTCATACAGAAATATGCTGTTCTAGTACAGTCTAGGAGCTGGTACAGTAAGGGAGTAACAGGGACCAGCCATATCTCACCATAGGACATGTATGTCATACAGAAATATGCTGTTCTAGTACAGTCTAGGAGCTGGTACAGTAAGGGAGTAACAGGGACCAGCCATATCTCACCATAGGACATGTATGTCATACAGAAATATGCTGTTCTAGTACAGTCTAGGAGCTGGTACAGTAAGGGAGTAACAGGGACCAGCCATATCTCACCATAGGACATGTATGTCATACAGAAATATGCTGTTCTAGTACAGTCTAGGAGCTGGTACAGTAAGGGAGTAACAGGGACCAGCCATATCTCACCATAGGACATGTATGTCATACAGAAATATGCTGTTCTAGTACAGTCTAGGAGCTGGTACAGTAAGGGAGTAACAGGGACCAGCCATATCTCACCATAGGACATGTATGTCATACAGAAATATGCTGTTCTAGTACAGTCTAGGAGCTGGTACAGTAAGGGAGTAACAGGGACCAGCCATATCTCACCATAGGACATGTATGTCATACAGAAATATGCTGTTCTAGTACAGTCTAGGAGCTGGTACAGTAAGGGAGTAACAGGGACCAGCCATATCTCACCATAGGACATGTATGTCATACAGAAATATGCTGTTCTAGTACAGTCTAGGAGCTGGTACAGTAAGGGAGTAACAGGGACCAGCCATATCTCACCATAGGACATGTATGTCATACAGAAATATGCTGTTCTAGTACAGTCTAGGAGCTGGTACAGTAAGGGAGTAACAGGGACCAGCCATATCTCACCATAGGACATGTATGTCATACAGAAATATGCTGTTCTAGTACAGTCTAGGAGCTGGTACAGTAAGGGAGTAACAGGGACCAGCCATATCTCACCATAGGACATGTATGTCATACAGAAATATGCTGTTCTAGTACAGTCTAGGAGCTGGTACAGTAAGGGAGTAACAGGGACCAGCCATATCTCACCATAGGACATGTATGTCATACAGAAATATGCTGTTCTAGTACAGTCTAGGAGCTGGTACAGTAAGGGAGTAACAGGGACCAGCCATATCTCACCATAGGACATGTATGTCATACAGAAATATGCTGTTCTAGTACAGTCTAGGAGCTGGTACAGTAAGGGAGTAACAGGGACCAGCCATATCTCACCATAGGACATGTATGTCATACAGAAATATGCTGTTCTAGTACAGTCTAGGAGCTGGTACAGTAAGGGAGTAACAGGGACCAGCCATATCTCACCATAGGACATGTATGTCATACAGAAATATGCTGTTCTAGTACAGTCTAGGAGCTGGTACAGTAAGGGAGTAACAGGGACCAGCCATATCTCACCATAGGACATGTATGTCATACAGAAATATGCTGTTCTAGTACAGTCTAGGAGCTGGTACAGTAAGGGAGTAACAGGGACCAGCCATATCTCACCATAGGACATGTATGTCATACAGAAATATGCTGTTCTAGTACAGTCTAGGAGCTGGTACAGTAAGGGAGTAACAGGGACCAGCCATATCTCACCATAGGACATGTATGTCATACAGAAATATGCTGTTCTAGTACAGTCTAGGAGCTGGTACAGTAAGGGAGTAACAGGGACCAGCCATATCTCACCATAGGACATGTATGTCATACAGAAATATGCTGTTCTAGTACAGTCTAGGAGCTGGTACAGTAAGGGAGTAACAGGGACCAGCCATATCTCACCATAGGACATGTATGTCATACAGAAATATGCTGTTCTAGTACAGTCTAGGAGCTGGTACAGTAAGGGAGTAACAGGGACCAGCCATATCTCACCATAGGACATGTATGTCATACAGAAATATGCTGTTCTAGTACAGTCTAGGAGCTGGTACAGTAAGGGAGTAACAGGGACCAGCCATATCTCACCATAGGACATGTATGTCATACAGAAATATGCTGTTCTAGTACAGTCTAGGAGCTGGTACAGTAAGGGAGTAACAGGGACCAGCCATATCTCACCATAGGACATGTATGTCATACAGAAATATGCTGTTCTAGTACAGTCTAGGAGCTGGTACAGTAAGGGAGTAACAGGGACCAGCCATATCACACCATAGGACATGTATGTCATACAGAAATATGCTGTTCTAGTACAGTGTAGGAGCTGGTACAGTAAGGGAGTAACAGGGACCAGCCATATCTCACCATAGGACATGTATGTCATACAGAAATATGCTGTTCTAGTACAGTCTAGGAGCTGGAACAGTAAGGGAATATCAGGGAGCAGCCATATCACACCATAGGACATGTATGTTATACAGAAATATGCTGTTCTAGTACAGTCTAGGAGCTGGTACAGTAAGGGAATATCAGGGAGCAGCCATATCTCACCATAGGACATGTATGTTTATACAGAAATATGCTGTTCTAGTACTGTGTAGGAGCTGGTACAGTAAGGGAGTAATAGGGACCAGCCATATCACACCATAGGAAATGTATGTCATACAGAAATATGCTGTTCTAGTACTGTGTAGGAGCTGGTACAGTAGGGGAGAAATAGGGACCAGCCATATCACACCATAGGAAATGTATGTCATACAGAAATATGCTGTTCTAGTACAGTCTAGGAGCTGGTACAGTAAGGGAGTAACAGGGACAGCCATATCTCACCATAGCACATATATGTCATACAGAAACATGTTCTAGTACAGTCTAGGAGCTGATACGGTAAGGGAGTAACAGGGAGCAGCAATATCACACCATAGGACATGTATGTCATACAGAAACATGCTGTTTTAGTACAGTCTAGGAGCTGGTACAGTAAGGGAGTAACAGGGACCAGCCATATCACGCCATAGGACATGTATGTCATATAGTAACATGTTCTAGTACAGTCTAGGAGCTGGTAAAGAAAGGGAGTAACAGGGCCCAGCCATATCTCACCATAGGACATGTATGTTTATACAGAAATATGCTGTTCTAGTACAGTGTAGGAGCTGGTACGGTAAGGGAGTAACAGGGAACAGCAATATCACACCATAGGACATGTATGTCATATAGAAACATGTTCTAGTACAGTCTAGTAGCTGGTACGGTAAGGGAGTAACAGGGAACAGCAATATCACACCATAGGACATGTGTGTCATATAGAAACATGTTCTAGTACAGTCTAGTAGCGGGTACGGTAAGGGAGAAACAGGGACCAGCCATATCACACCATAGGACATGTATGTCATACAGAAATATGCTGTTCTAGTACAGTCTACAGAGCTGATGTTCTGTTTAGACAGGTGTCACTGTGATGTTCTGTTTAGACAGGTATCACTGTGATATTCTGTTTAGACAGGTGTCACTGTGATGTTCTGTTTAGACAGGTGTCACTGTGATGTTCCGTTTAGACAAGTATCACTGTGATGTGATGTTTAGACAGGTGTCATTGTGGTGTTCTGTTTAGACATGTGTCACTGCATTGTTTTGTTTAAATAGGTGTCCATCTGTTACCTTGTTAAGACAGGTGTCACTATGTTCTTATGTTTAGACAAGTTTCAATTCAATAAGAATGAATTAATACAGGTATGGAATTAAATCTGTGATCTATGGAGGTAAACAAAGGTCAAATGTGTATGACAAGGTGAATACGTCAGTGCTCTATATCTGACAAATCACTTTCTCTCTGCACTTCCCAATGAGTGGAGTTATTGTAATTACAATGCCAGTACTCATGATTAGAGATTAATGTTTCAAACACACACTCTACATGAAGCCAGACTCCATGGAAAACAAATCTGATCTGACAGCTGAACTGTAAGGCCAAGCTCCAGAGAGAGAACATATCACAAATCATCCATCATATTGTCGCATGCTGCAGTTCTGGACAGTGGTGGACAAGAAAAAAGAATGGTCAACATGTCGGTCTGAACGTAGTGGCCGTGACAATCAGGTCAGTAATCCTGAGATGAACTTAAGGTTGATAAACATGGAATCCACTACCCAGTCAGTGGCTACAAGCTATAGAACACATTGTTGGTTATAAAGTATAGCTTCCTCTTTGTCCACTCAGCTTTACAATTATAATGAAAATACTCATCATCTAACAGTGCTTAGCAACATATGGATCTTGAATCTATAATCTTGTAAAGAATTCACTGATTACATAAATTTGAAGAAAAAAATGTTCGAAAGAGGGGTTTTAGAAACCCCTGGGAAACCCCCAACTCCCCACTTGCCTACCCAGCCACTGTATGCTGCATGTAGCAAGACCATAACAATAGTGTAACAGAATCACTTTTGTGGGAAGTGGACGAGTTACAGAGCTGACCTAATGGACTGTACAAGAGACTCCATGGAAGCTGAGACAGCCTGGTTCTTTCATGATTAGACCGGCACTAATTTCATTATCTGTTAGCTGGTAAATTAAAGACAAACGAACCAGATCAGTGCAGTGGTAAGTGGTCATTTCAGCTCATTGAAGGTTCGTTACAGCCACTTGATGACAAAGCAGAACTGAAGAGCTTTACAAGGATTTGTCAAGGGTAAAGTATACTAAATCTTCAGGTCATATCAGCAAAATATGTGGAATGTAAGAAAAATGTACAAACAAAAAACAAACAAACTTAATTACATTATTTGGTTAAAGAACTGTTGATATATGGAACAGTCCTCCTGAGACAGTCATACAGGCTCAACAGCTAAATACTTTGAAATTATTTTGGACAATCATTGGAAACATTTTGACCTGAACTATACCCCTGGACATGAAAGAGTATTTTTGTCTAACTCTGGTCACCAAAATGTATTCAGAAACAAAAACACAAACCAGTCAGCAACATTTAGCAAACCCTATTTTGACAAACGTTTTGTATCGAAAATTAATCCCATATCTTGCTGATTAATCAGTTATTACGTTTTATTTTTCAGCATAATCATGTCAACAGCTCTGGTATTGGAACATTGACATTTGTTTTTAAACTTTGTGACATCACATCCTTATTGGGCCTATGTGACGTTATGCATATGAACTATAGTGAGATTTCTTTAACCCCTCCCTTTCCCTCTGGTCAGTTCTATCAAACAAAGACAGGCATGTGAGAAAAACGTCATTACTGTCAGAAGGAATATTTGACCCAGCCAAACAGAAGGGCGTAATGTATTTAATAATCCAGTCATGCGGTATCGGTGTGTGGGTATATACCAGTCTCTTAATGACACTCGACATCTGTTAATCTAGCTGATGGTATTTACATGTAACTGCCCAGGAAACCAATGAGACAGCATGTCAAGGAACTTCATTAGATGGTAATTATAAATATATGTTACCCATAGACTTCAACATCTGAAAGCAATGGCATTGGCTACATCTTAGTAGCAGCTGATGTGAACATTTGCTTCAGATCATGATCCAAATGATTCTTGACTGTCATAGGCAATTTAATGTAAAGTGCAAAGTATCCTTATGCAACTAATTTGCCATATCCATCTACGAGAATGTTTCCTCAAATTAACTTTTCTTTGAGCAGACGGATCCTTTTATATTGGAACTCCTTTATCAGGAGAAGACAGATTGAGAAATCTCTATGTACAAATAAAAGTACAGTTTTAAGCTGCAATCGGTAGCCTAAGCCGTCATCAGCCTCCAACAATAATCACGCATTATTACTTCTTTGCCATATATATATGATATAAATTCAATATTGTATAATTAAATTCTGAGGATATTGATTTGGAAACATATAATAAGATCAATAAAAACAAACAAATGAAAGAATCTTGCACTAAGGTAGATCATAATTAAACAGCTTCAACTCATTGATGAGATATGGAAATAACTTATTAACAGGGTAACATGTTGGTAACAGTAATACCTTATTGACAGGGTTACATGTTGGAAACAGTGATGCCTTATTGACAGGGTTACATGTTGGTAACTGAGTTATAACTAAATGACAGGGATACAAGTTGGTACTTTTTATAGTGATAACTAGATGACAGGGTTACAAGTTGGTACTTTTTACAGTGATAACTAAATGACAGGGTTACATGTTGGGAACAGTGATAACTAATAATAAATAACTGCTACAAGTAAATACAAATTTGGACTAAATGTACATGGATTTAGCATCTTGAAATACTTAATAATTGGAACCAGTACACAAGTCCTCTTTATATATATGTTAGTATATAATTGGTAACATTTTTTTGCCAAATCATAAAATCTTATTTCGTGAATATAACTGAACCAGATCCTAGTCATATTTACAAAACTTTTCACGTTCTCTAAAAAATGATTCAAAATATCATTGCCACAACAACTTACTTTGTAACAACAATATCCTGAAAACAACATTGAACAGCATTAACTGAAACAATATCTCGCCCATGCTATATAAATATCTCTTCAGCTATGTTTCCTCCTCATCTTCATTAAGTGACAGGACCAGGGGAAAATTAGGTTTGGGAATAGGCCATTACAAAAATCTCAGCCCCCTAGCTTTCCTTCAACAATCAATTCTTATGGCTTAACGAAATTGAGATTTATGGCTATAGTACTAGGGTTTTGAGCCCCCAAAGCCATTACTGTAGAATATAGCTGCCTCTAATTAGTTACTGGGAACAAATCAATGCTTCGTTTTATAAGGTCACGTATCACATCAGTCTCAACTTTCTCTTTTAATACCAAAACGGAAATTATCAGCTTTTATTATGACAATGTGACAACGTGAAATTTAGTGAGGGAAATAGAGACAGCTTGACATACAACGATATGTGTATACTCTGTGTATACTCTGTGTATACTCTGTGTATACCCTGTGTGTACTCGACAAACTACGATATGTGTATACTCTGTGTGTACCCTGTGTGTACTTGACATACTACAATGTGTATACTCTGTGTGTACTCGACAAACTACGATATGTGTATACCCTGTGTGTACTCGACATACTACAATGTGTATACCCTGTGTGTACTCGACATACTATACTCTGTGTATACCCTGTGTGTACTCGACATACTATAATATGTGTATACCCTGTGAGTACTCGACATACTATAATATGTGTATACCCTGTGTTTACTCGACATACTACAATGTGTATACCCTGTGTGTCCTCGACATACTATAATATGTGTATACCCTGTGAGTACTCGACATACTATAATATGTGTATACCCTGTGAGTACTCGACATACTATAATATGTGTATACCCTGTGTTTACTCGACATACTACAATGTGTATACCCTGTGTGTCCTCGACATACTATAATATGTGTATACCCTGTGTGTCCCCGACATACTATAATATGTGTATACCCTGTGTGTACTCGACATACCACAATGTGTACTCGACATACTATAATATGTGTATACACTGTGTGTACCCGACATACTATAATATGTGTATCCCCTGTGTGTACCCGACATACTATAATATGTGAATACCCTGTGTGTACTCGACATACTATAATATGCGTATACCCTGTGTGTACTCGACATACTACAATATGTGTATACCCTGTGTGTACTCGACATACCACAATGTGTACTCGACATACTATAATATGTGTATATCCTGTGTGTACTCGACATACTATAATATGTGTATCCCCTGTGTGTACCCGACATACTATAATATGTGTATACCCTGTGTGTCCCCGACATACTATAATATGTGTATACCCTGTGTGTACTCGACATACTACAATGTGTATACCCTGTGTGTACTCGATATACTATAATATGTGTATATCCTGTGTGTACTCGACATACTATAATATGTGTATACCCTGTGTGTACCCGACATACTATAATATGTGTATACCCTGTGTGTACTCGACATACTACAATATGTGTATACACTGTGTGACATACTTTAACATTATGAATTCAGATTCTGAGTGTATTTAATATTTCATAGATAATAGACAACTAAAAAAATAAAAACCTTGACAATACTGTTTGTAATTTTCCATAAATTTAAAGAAATTATTTTAAAACACCAAATTTGTATTAGCACCATTTAAATGATTTTTTTGGGGTAAACAGTTTTGAACATTTAGAGTCTGTTTCTCTAACAGGTAAAACCTGTGTGGGTTTATATGACCATATAATCTACACCACAAACTGTGCAGCAAGCATATAAACAATTCAGATAGCAGCACTCAATCTGACCCACAGTCAATAAATTATGACAGTCAAATATATTCACCATCATGTTTACCCCACACTTTATTTATCCATAAAACTACTAATCAAATGTTTCAAGGGCAACAGATTTTTAAGTACTACACACATAGGTCTTTTGGCTGATATGTGTAACCAGATGAGCATGTTCCAGTAAGCTGTATATTGAAATGAAACGTATTCATGACAAACAACTAGAAAAGTCAGACTATGAAAAATGTAGTCCTAAAATAATTAATTAATGTTTACTTAATTAAAACATTTTGATCAGATTTTTATAAAATTATTTTATTGCCTTCAAAATGCTGTTTTGCAAATGAATCGGTTTAAAAAAATAAATATGCAATATTGCCTTTTTTCCATTTATGTCATTAAATTGGATTTGATCCAAATGTAAATCAAGGCCAATCCGATTAGTGGCTAATCACAAGCTTAATGCTATTTGAATCGAGTGTAGGTGATAATCCATGCTGACCGAGTTCCCATACTTATTCCCCTATAACATGTGTCAGAGTCATGAAGTTACAGATATATTATCATAGATAACTATGCTGCTAAGTTTCTTGTTCATCGGAAAATTAAATACTTGATATTGATCTCTCGAAAGCAGAAAAAGATTTTAAGAAAAAATAAACATTTACTCACGTTACGTGGAAATGACGATGCTTCCAAACTAATGGCAGCCAATCAAGATCTACGTCCTAATTTTGTACAAGCTTGTCAGAAACACAAGTAAACACATTCCCTCGTCATAGTTTACATGTAACTTCTCGAGGCATGACGTGAACAGAGCTGATGATAAGTGGTGTAAGTTTACAGACATTATCAGGCAGGTCTATCAACTAATAATAGCTCAGTTTCCATTTCCAAGCTTTGTACATACTATATATGAGTGTTGATTACTTACAAACAATTCACAGCTGAAACTGTCAGCATCAATTTACTCTGTTAGAAGGGCGATGGAGTTACCTCCCTTACATCACACCATAGTGATTCAGTATCGTTTCTGACCCTGTCTATAGTGACATACCATAGTGATTCAGTATTGTTTCTTACCCTGTCTATAGTGACATACCATAGTGATTTAGTATCGTTTCTGACCCTGTCTATAGTGACATACCATAGTGATTCAGTATTGTTTCTGACGCTGTCTATAGTGACATACCATAGTGATTCAGTATCGTTTCTGACCCTGTCTATGCTGACATACCATAGTGATTCAGTATCGTTTCTGACCCTGTCTATAGTGATATACCATAGTGATTCAGTATCGTTTCTGACCCTGTCTATGCTGACATACCATAGTGATTCAGTATTGTTTCTGACCCTGTCTATAGTGACATACCATAGTGATTCAGTATTGTTTCTGACGCTGTCTATAGTGACATACCATAGTGATTCAGTATCGTTTCTGACCCTGTCTATAGTGACATACCATAGTGATTCAGTATCGTTTCTTACCTTGTCCATAAAAGTCACCTATCATGAACAAGAATATTTCTATAGACACACAGTAATTTGTTAAGAAATTACTTGAACTGTTCATTCAATCCATTAACTCCATTACCAGAGAGATACAACAGTTTTTCAGTTTATCACAAAGCTGTCACTCAAATAATTACTGAATGTAAAATTTTGTTGTTGTTTTATAATTATGGGAAATCCAGAGCCAGGCTTTATTTCTGTGAACTAAGTTTTGACTTTCTGATGACTGTATAGACAATTCTAGTGAGGTTTGGTATAGCCGAATGTCTAGGACAACAATTCCTGCCACATGTCAGGATAATTTTGAGACTTTTATTTTCAACCTTTATTTTACGGATGCCTTACCATTAACACATGTTGAATTTAGAATATGATAACCCTTTTTTCAATAAGGTGCAATAGTATTAATCAAATGGTACGAAGGTTGAGACTTTTGCAAAACTGTACAAAAATGTTTGGATGTTTAATTTTTCCCGATCTCTTCTTTAAAATAACAAAAGAAAAAAATAGCATTACACAGAAAAAAACCCTATATATACAATGTATAACAAAGAAGACACTTACCTGCGTTGTCTTTGTACGGTGCTGTCCCATCTATTACGGATCCAACATATATTTCCTCGTGTCTCGTTGTGTCCTCCAATGACAGTACACACTTATCACCTGGGAGAGGTCAGCGTACAAAGGTCAGGGGTCAAATAGCACAAGTCACTGACCACCCTTCAAACAACATATAAAGTTCACTTTTCGCTTTTGGATTACTGCACTTTCAATAAATCCTGATCACAAACACGTTTGTCTGAGTGACCTTTCCACCTGGTTTTCCTTGGACTTTCATTTTGCTTCACTTTTTGCATTCATGTTTGTTTCTTTACTAATACGCTTCCCTTTTAGGGGATTGTCCTTTCCATTTTTGCATGAATGTTTACACTTTATTTTGTTACATGTTTTCCTTTTGGTGATTATCCTCCCCGAATATTAAGCATTCCACTCACCAGTAAAGCAATGATCTAGATGATTCAAGGTCACCTCCCTACAGAGACAGCCATTATCATTCACATAACTTTCCTTTACCCGACTCCACAATTCCGCTACGAACGATGAACAACACACCGGTAGGCAAGTCAAAAATAGGTTTTTGTGATGTTCCTGTCATGCCTTATCCAATCTTTTTGCTAGAATATCATGTACAGTGTACTTCTGTATCCATTTCTACCTGTACGGCTCCTAAGATTTTGATCTTAAAGAGTCGTCGCTTGGCATCTCCCCATGTCTCTACTCAGATAGAGAGCTGTTCCTTCATGGAGGTGATGTTGAAAACCTGTGCTGCGCTTTTTATTTTTCATTTCTGTTTAATGAAACTCGTTTTTTGTCCTTATTATCGTGACAACAAAACTGAATTTAATTCCTCCTTCAGGCAAAAAATCGCTGAGAACCTTCCCAACTGAAGCACACATTTCTCCGAGTACGTGTTTTTATTACACCGGAATCTTGACCTGGAAATCGATTGTTTGACACTATTTTTTTTATTGATTGATTATCGTTAAATCTCCGACATTCTCCGACCTGGGCCTTTATACACTTCATCACACTTACCAGTGAATTCTCACGTCATTTATGTTCTAGAACAGAATCAGTAGGATCCAATTTGTTTTTGATAACTGATATTTTCTGATGAATTCATCCCTTTCACACAGAATTTTCTGTTTGAAATATGTTTTATGCTTTTGGAATATTTCAGAATCTCCCCAAAACAAACAAGTAAACCTTAACAAATAATTCAACACATCAGGGTCTTAAGTACCACATTACGGTACAGAAATGAGGGTCTTAAGTACCACATTACGGTACAGTGGCCTGTAAGGGTCTTAAGTACCACATTACGGTACAGAAATGTCCTCTGTGGCCTGCTTTTATATTTCAGTCTATTCCAATTATCATACTTGCCAACTCTCCCTATGTAGGAGGGAGACTCCCGATTTTAGACCCTTAAATTTAGTATTTTAGACCAGTGACTTTGCTAACCTATTCCTGTTTTCTAAGATCTTATGATGGCACCTGAATGACCAACATTTTATTTATGTTTTAATTTTGAGTATACCGAATGTCTCCCATGAAAATTTAAAAAGGTGGCAAGTATAAATTATGTAAAAGTGGAAAAGAATTTTAAAAGATTTTAAGTAGAGTATCTGTATTAAATTGTGGGTACATTCTACAAACAGTAATAGCTGTGAGAGTGTGTCATCTTCCCTCCACTTAACACAGGAAAACTACTACTACTATGTAAGGGAGATAACTCTTACCACCTTATACCATAATATGACTGAGGCTGCTTCATCGCATTGAGATATTTCCACCAGTTGGTCCATGAAGGCGTGTTTGGTGCCAGATGGTACCAATTATCTTACAAAGCAATCAATGTAGTAATTATTCTAACTTTTATGCTGATACATTGAAAACACTGTTTTTGAGAACTAAAATTTGCACTATAAATTTGAGGTTTCTCTTGTGAAACCAATTTCTATTATAAATACTTACCCCAGTCATTATAATGCATATTCCAACCTTACTTGGCTCTTTACATACGTAAATAAAGAATTTTTCCCCCCATGGGGAACCCCTGGGAAACCCACCAATCAGACGGCAGTATTCACGCACGTGATTTAAGACACGAAGCCATGCTTCCCACTTCATAATTCCAAAGCCCAAAAAAGTGAGAGCCAAGGAGACAAGGGGAGGCTGGGAGGGAACTCACCTAATGACTGTGGTAAGTATTTATAATAGAAATTGGTTTCACAAGAGAAACCTCAATT
>NW_018408798.1:221318-253008 GCF_002113885.1 Mizuhopecten yessoensis | reverse complement strand
CCCCTCCTACCCGACTTACCTGCACGCCCTCGCGGGCGGGGAGAACCACCGGTAGGAGTCGGCTGCCAGGCACGGCAAATTTCACACGGCTGCTCCAGAGAGCAAGACCGACAGCCAGGACAGTAAGGGTGGGGGTCGGAAGCCTCAAAAAAATGACCCCCAGGACAGCGCCTTTGAGAAGGAGGAGTCTCCATCTCAACGTAAACAAACCGTCAAAAACGCGAACACGTGGCCGGAGCCTGGTCGCAAAACGGCGCAAAACAAAGCAAAAAGCTTAATTAAAACAAAATAAAGTTAACTAGTTATAAAGGATACGTAAATGTATGGGTACAAACAACGCCTGTTGTAGTTGGAACCCGTAGACACCAAAACACGTCCGTAAACACGGCCGGCTGAAGGAATTATGAAGTGGGAAGCATGGCTTCGTGTCTTAAATCACGTGCGTGAATACTGCCGTCTGATTGGTGGGTTTCCCAGGGGTTCCCCATGGGGGGAAAAATTCTTTATTTACGTATGTAAAGAGCCAAGTAAGGTTGGAATATGCATTATAATGACTGTGGTAACGTATTTTGAAATAGAAATATATATATACACGTAGTTCAAGTAAAACTACTCTCGATGCATCTCCAGTTTAGCAATTGGTATTCCTTTCAATTTTCATTAAAATGAATACAAAGAATTTTTTTTAATGAAAAATCTGAATTTAGAAAAATAAATACTTGTACAAGCATTCTGTTTTTTCCTGACAGAAAATTCTATGGGGAACATCATTTAAGGTAACAATTGTCTTTAACAGATAGAAATGAAAGATTCTGTTCTTTTCTCGTCTGTCATTACAGAGAGTGATGATTGAAGTAATCTAATGGGAGCCCAGTCCCCCCCACTCCTAGGGACCTTTACTAGTTCTATCATACAAAAAAGAGGAACAGGCTTTATAAGTTGTCAGAGAGGCAATGTCCTGTCAGACCTTGGTTTCCTTACAAACCTTTCCAGTGAGGTAAGTATGTGTGTATATGGGGTATGTTGGCACCACCCCAACATTCTTGTATACATGTGTATACCTCTCCAACATCCCTCCACAAACCCTCAACTGATGTACAAAAAATACCTTATTTTGGTATGCCAACTTAAAAATGCAGGCAATATATTTTTTCATACTTTTTCTGACAATACATTAAGATGTCATTATTACAAAACAATAGGAGAAACCGAATTACAATTTGTTTCATCAACAAAGCTGAATAATCGGTGAGGAAATCCTGACAAAAAATGTACATGGATTATCTCCCTTGTACCATTTAAAAGTGTTCTTGGAAGTACAAAAGAAAGATGTTGACTTAAAGTTCACTTGTGACCTCAAAAGGGACTTAATTGATAAAATATATATATATTAAATGTGAAAAATAGAAAATAATTAAATAAATATTTTTCAAAAATAATATTAATTGGAATATTGGAATTGGAAAATACATGTTGGTTTCCTTAAACTAAGCAACCTTTTGTGTATCCCTATTGGCTGAACAGACCTGAAATGTTGCCTAAGTTTTTTTTTACAGTGACACCTGTCTAAACAAAATACCACAGTGACGTCACGCTTGTCTAAACAAAACACCACAGTGAAAACTGTCTACACAGAACATCACAGTGACACCTGTCTAAACAGAACATCACAGTCACACCTGTCTTAATAGAATACCACAGTGACACATGTCTAAACAGAACATCACAGTGACACCTGTCTAAACAGAACATCACAGTGACATCTGTCTAAACAGAACACCACATTGACACCTGTCTAAACAGAACAACACAGTGACACCTGTCTAAACAGAATACCACAGTGACACCTGTCTAAACAGAACACCAAGGTGCCTTTTAAAACAAACAGCTTTAATTTTCATTGAGAATAATAGACAGCATGAAGCAGTGCAGTGGTTTAATTAATACTCCACTGTAAACTCTAAATGATGTTTTAGAACTTCTTGATTAAACCGGTTTACATATTATACCTGCAGGGTTCGGCTCAGACAAGATTGTTATTCTGCATTATATAAATAGCACATCAAAGTAGAAACAAGAACTACGCATGAAAAGTCGGCACAAAACATCACTAATTTTAGATGATGTTTCCACAAAGCTAAAGTATATAAGTTAATTAATGATAAACTTTAATTATAGTAAATGGTCCTCCCTACCAAAGAAAGTTGGTCCGCTTCCAAGCCTTACTCCAAAATGGCTTTCATGCTCTTTGTGTTTGCCATGTAGTGCCAGTGAATCCAAAAAGCAGCCTTTCTTGGTTATTAAAAAAGTCGAACTTTACCGAACATAAAATTGAATGTACCTCCTGACTCTGTCACATCTGATTTTTATAATACAATAACATCTGGTTTTTATCTTCTGTTTTTGAAATCATTCCCCAAACTTGATGTGCACTGAAATATGTCAAGCTCACCTACCGTATTCACCACAATTAGCACATAGGGCACTTGATATGATTGGTTAGGGAGTGATTATTAGGATAACATTATTTGACTTATGATAGAAAAATACCTGTGCAATGCAAACTGTGTTTTCATCAAAGAGGTTTAGAAATCATGTTTCTTCTGCTTCTTGGAAAGTGCAGCAATAATCACCAGACTGAAATGTCTGCTTTAAAATGCTAGTACTATACTCGTAAAAGGGAAAGAGTTGATGATTTGGACAGGGGTGCTAATTACAGTGAATATGGTTTTTGTATTGCTGAGAATAACAATCCCTTCACATTTAATTGATAAAAATTAGAACCTTAGTAATAATAATGTTAATTGTTCTCTGTTAGTTATTAATCTATAACTTTGGAAAACAAAGAATAACTGTTATTTCAAACAATTCCTTTACGTATTTTCGACATAAATTGAGCAAATGCTAGATGTCTACCATAACACATTTGGGTACAGAATAAAACAAATCAGTTAGATACAAGTATTGGTTAAGTATATCTGCAATCAAATCATCGATAAGGGAAGATCTTATAAAAGTCCCCCAAGGGATTCTCCCAATCTTGTTCAACAGACACTGCAACTGGAAAATAGAATTATACATTCACAGACATTTATTCATAAAGAAAGCTTTACAAGCACATCCAGCTCCGTTTCCCAATAAAATTCTGCAAAGTAATCACAGATGAATTTATATAGCTTTGCAATCTGAATATAAGTGTGTGGTAAGCGCCTAGCCACTTTAGGAGGAATGCGATCTGGAATGCGGTGATATTGTTATGTTAATGGTTGTATGGCTGTAAATAGCAAAGCTGATGTATTTACCAAAACACAAGAAACACATAAATATACCGAAATCATCTTCCTGAGAGACAACAACAAAAGAAGAAATAATATAATCAACTAATACTGAATATACAGAAGGTCTCACCATAACCAATAGTTAAACAGACAGTAGCATCATTTACATGTGTATTTTTGTGAAATTGTGTTTTTTTATAATTCATTGTTATGCATAACAATATCAATATCCATTTTGTATATAGAGTAACTGTATGGAACCTATTACCAGTTATATCAATTTTAGATTCAAATAAAGTTTTGATAAAAGATCAATATTTACAAATAAATAAATAATTTTGTGTAACTAACAACAATTGTTGAACATTAAAGCCTGCATTCATGTCCTTTCTCTGGCTGAAAGACAGATTGGACCTAGATAAAATAGAATTCTACAAAATTTGAAGTACTCACAGTTAAGTTCAAGGTCAAACACTTAATATAACAGTATGCGTCAAGAGTGCATAGTATTTAAATTAGCAAGTGTGATAAAATGTGTATGTGTGTTAATTCTAACGTCCCAGGCGTATCACTCGATCAAGCTAGAGTCAGCATCCCCCTGTAATATAGATGTATGTTATAATGTCATTATTGTGTTGTATATCAATTTATATTCTAATGTATGTATAGGTCATGCTCTTAGTATATGTATATATAGGTGTCAATGTCATATTAATACATACTGTTATATGTATATATAGGTGTCAATGTTATATTAATACATACTGTTATATGTATATATAGGTGTCAATGTCATATTAATACATACTGTTATATGTATATATAGGTGTCAATGTCATATTAATACATACTGTTATATGTATAGCTGTTATATCTACTGTATAGAGGTTATATCTACTGTATAGATGTTATATATACTGTATAGAGGCTATATCTACTGTATAGAGGTTATATCTACTATATAGAGGTTTTATATACTGTATATATGTTATATATACTGTATAGATGTTATATATACTGTATAGAGGTTATATATACTGTATAGAGGTTATATCAACTGGATATATGTTATATATACTGTATAGAGGTTATATATACTGTATAGAGGTTATATCTACTGTATATATGTTATATATGCTGTATAGAGGTTATATGTACTATATAAAGGTTTTATATACTGTATATATGTTATATATACTGTAAAGAGGTTATATATACTGTATAGAGGTTATATCTACTGTATAGAGGTTATATCTACTGTATAGATGTTATATATACTGTATAGAGGTTATATCTACTATATAGAGGTTTTATATACTATATAGAGGTTTTATATAGTGTATATATGTTATATATACTGTATAGATGTTATATATACTGTATAGAGGTTATATCTACTATATAGAGGTTTTATATACTATATAGAGGTTTTATATAGTGTATATATGTTATATATACTGTATAGATGTTATATATACTGTATAGAGGTTATATCTACTGTATATATGTTATATATACTGTATAGAGGTTATATCTACTGTATAGATGTTATATATACTGTATAGAGGTTATATCTACTATATAGAGGTTTTATATACTATATAGAGGTTTTATATAGTGTATATATGTTATATATACTGTATAGATGTTATATATACTGTATAGAGGTTATATCTACTGTATATAGGTTATATCTACTGTATGTATGTTATATATACTATATAGAGGTTATATCGACTGTATATATGTTACATATACTGTATAGAGGCTATATATACTGTATAGCTGTTATACATACTGTAGAGAGGGTATATTTAATGAGAATGACATATAACCTCTCTACAGTATGTATAACAGCTATACAGTATATATATCCTCTATACAGTATATGTAACATATATACAGTCGATATAACCTCTATATAGTATATAAAACCTCAATATAGTAGATATAACCTCTTTACAGTATATATAACTTCTATACAGTATATAAACCCTCTATATAGTAGATTTAACCTCTATACAGTGTATATAACATATATATAGTAGATATAACATCTATACATTATATATAACATCTATACAGTATATACAACCTCTATACAGTAGATATATATAACAGATGTACAGTAAATATAATATCTATACTGTAAATATAACATCTACACAGTAAATATAACATCTACACAGTAAATATAACAGATGTACAGTAAATATAATATCTATACTGTAAATATAACATCTACACAGTAAATATAACAGATGTACAGTAAATATAACATCTACACAGTAAATATAACATCTATACATTATATATAACATCTATACATTATATATAACATCTATACAGTAGATAAAACCTCTATACAGTAGATATAACTTCTATACAGTATATAAACCCTCTATATAGTAGATTTAACCTCTATACAGTGTATATAACATATATACAGAAGATATAACCTCTATACAATATATATAACATATATAGAGTAG
This sequence comes from Mizuhopecten yessoensis, assembly GCF_002113885.1. Classification (NCBI taxonomy): domain Eukaryota; kingdom Metazoa; phylum Mollusca; class Bivalvia; order Pectinida; family Pectinidae; genus Mizuhopecten; species Mizuhopecten yessoensis. The sequence goes on along the minus strand of NW_018408798.1, from coordinate 247,238 downwards.
ATATAACCTCTATATAGTAGATATAACATCTATTCAGTATATATAACATGTATACACTATATAAAACCTCTATATAGTAGATATAACATCTATTCAGTATATATAACATATATAGAGTAGATATAACCTCTTTACAGTATATATAACTTCTATACAGTATATATAACATATATACTGTATAGAGGTTATATCTACTGTATAGATGTTATATATACTGTATAGATGTTATACATACTGTAGAGAGGTTATATTTAATGAGAATGACATATTTAACATAATTAAAAGGGCCAATTACTAACATTTTGAAATACAGATTAAGTACACTGTATATTGTCAGTAATATCAATATTTACATTTGCATAAGTAGACTTGAATATTAAATATGCAATCTGTTAGTGTACATACATTGACTTATATTTGTAGAGTACCTTTTATGGTTCATGAATGTATGTATGAAATATGGATATGTATAATGTTCCATAAGTCACTCTATTTCCCTGGTTCAATTTTCTCCCAAAAGTGAGATTTTTACAATCTTTAAAATATTAATATACATTTTACAATACAATCTACTACTTCTGAAGATTCTCTGTTAATTGTTGCTTTACATATTTTTTCATGGAAGGACAGAAAACTCCATGTTTTGTAAAGTGGTTACAATAATTGTACAGTAGTTATGCTTTATTGTATGATGGTAATATTTACTGTACAGCTGTTATATTTACTGTGTAGATGTTATATTTACTGTATAGATGTTATATTTACTGTGTAGATGTTATATTTACTGTATATATATGTTATATTTACTGTACATCTGTTATATTTACTGTGTAGATGTTATATTTACTGTATAGATATTATATTTACTGTACAGCTGTTATATTTACTGTGTAGATGTTATATTTACTGTGTAGATGTTATATTTACTGTATAGATGTTATATTTACTGTACAGTTGTTATATTTACTGTACATCTGTTATATTTACTGTATAGATGTTATATTTACTGTATGGATGTTATATTTCCTGTAAATATGTTTTATTTACTGTATGGATGTTATATTTACTGTATATATGCTATATTTACTGTAAAGATCGATGTTATATTTCCTGTAAAGATGTTATATTAACTGTAATTTACATTTTTTGATGATTTGAACACATACAAATCTGTAATTTCCAAAAAGCTGCAAAATCATTGCCAAGAGAAAACTACAAGAGGAAAAAGGAAAGAACTGATAGATTTGATCACTCTGGACACCACTGCAAAAATAAAAGCATGATATGTATTTTATATTTATACAAACTTAATTAAACAAATACATCATTTCCTTTCATGGTCATATAGATTATAAAACTAAAACAAAAATGACACATATTGATCATCAAAAAACTATGATCTAGATTTCTGAAAAGACAAGTAATATTAGTATTTTTAGAAACATTTCTGTAAACTTTCAAGTAGAAATAGAATACCATGACTGATGCCAATGGGGAAGTCTGGTTCTGAATGGAGTCGAGCATCATTAGTGCAAATATCTTTTCTGTAAGACAAACTGTATCATTAAAACAGCTAGTATGAGTACAATCCATGTTATATAACCTACTTCTACATTGTCAGTCAAGCTGACTCGGATTTCTCTACGACGAACGAAAGTACAGGGCAAAACTGTGTCAAGGACCTTCATTAGAACACAGCAACCCAGCTCTGAAATCTCTGTCTCAGAGCTCAATTAAAACAACCAATAATGAAATATAACTAACATTAACACATTTTACAGAGAAAAACATGATTATTTGACTGAAATATAACAGAACATGACATCAAACTCTGAAGTAACCAGAATGTTGATAACTGATTGAGGTTTCCTTGCACAATATTATAACTTCTCATCAAATAAAATTAACTTCCGCAGAAAGAAGTAATTTGATATAATTCAGCCATTATACATTTGTAGGGGTTCCAACATAAATTTTGCAAACAAGATGAAAATTGCTCTCCAACTTGTTAGTGAACCATTTTAAAATACAGCTACATGTACGTGTTGATATCCCCCGACATAGAATATGACTTCAGTCTGCCGTAGACCACTTACATTTCACTTTGCATGGAGGAATGCCGTGACACGGACTTTGGGGATATGTCGAAGTCGCTGTCGGAGCGATAGAGAAAGGACTCGCGCCGCTGTGGAAGGTTCTGTAGTACCAGGCGGTTCCCTGAGGGACTGGACCCCTCGAGGCCATGGCCGGCCGGACCCGTGCCATTCTCAACATCAAAACTGAAAAAAAAAGGGCAGACGGTGAACACCAATATCGAGACAACGCATACAGTGGTCGTGTCATAGGTACTGTTACATCGAAGTGTAAAAAAGAAAATTCAAAAAGTATATGTACTGTACTATATCCTGTATTGCCTTCTGTCAACACGTACTTGTAATATATACTTGGATTAGCAATATCCCTTTAACTAAATTATAACATAAACATCACTTTAAGTTTGGTTAAATTATCAGAACTAGTCACCTTGGAGGCAGAACAAAATATAAATTACAAATATCCTTGTTCTGGCACAGGCTGCATAATACCACCCTTGTACAGGTGTTGATTAGAAACATTTGATTTTAGTTAAAGTCCAGCTTTTCAATTTAAACAAGTGAAAACCTAGAATATTTACATCAAGTGAAAATGGAGATCATAAAAGTTAATTGGACTATTGATTTAGGTTATCTTTGTTACACTCTTGCTTCAATCAGATCTAATTGAAAATTTTGCGTAGGCTTTTGAATGTTTTCTTTTTTAAAACAGAATAACAAAAGTTATAAACGGAAATGTAATTTGTCAGCATCAGCATGAAAGTGTTGTATCATGTGGGGGTGGGGGGTTGGCAGCTAGTAACGACTTGTTTGTAATCTCCAGAGATTCTATCCCCTTGACAATCAGTAATATTAAAAGATATACAATCCATACTAGACAATTTCGTATCAAGAGCTGTTAGCAAATGATCCCTCAATTTACTAAACGTCCGAATTCTGACAAGTCTGGTCATCGCTCCCTGATACACGATCATCGAAGTTTCCATTTTTCATTTGATTCTTCTGCTTGATTACATAAAAGTTTTCCTTCATTTCCAGTTGTAAACAAGAGGCAGTCCAGAGGAATCTTAAACTGTCTGATAGCACAAAGAAATATTTTTACAAAATGAGTGTCCTTATATATGTAATTTCCAGCAGCACATATTCTAATTGTGTTAAAGATCCATCTTGTAATTTCCTTATCTATAAATCCCCACGTAACTATTTATCACAGTTGTAACGTTCCATATATTACAGTGTCTGTTATTCTCTAATATATTACACTAATATATTACAGTGTCTGTTATCCTCTAAGATATATTAAGTCATATCTTGTAATGTGTAAAACACACACATGTATTTTTAAACATTTTTTTAAGAACCTCATATAAAGCACAAACTGATGATATCCCAAAATTCATAAAATGATACAATTCCTTAGACTTATAATTCATGATTAAGATAAAACCAAGAAGAATTAGTGTCAACAACATTTTCTTTGAACAAATTGTATTACTGATAATATTTACAGTATTTGACCGCAAATAAGCCTCCACCCCTGGCCTATTGAAAAAACTATGTGTAACAAGAAAAGAAAACAATCTTTCTTTAATTGATTTGCTTTAATTTGCGCTGATTTTTCAGTAAATATTGTTTTCACCTGTCAAACATGACCCTTATCAAATTCTACAGCACCAGTATAGATTGATTATATATACACACAGGAGTGGACATTAGTCTCAAGGAACAAACTCTGGTGTGGAAACTGTCCAGTGTCATTGTTGTTAGTCTGACCATGGTGGACGTTCCCCTGTCACATTAATTGTACTGGACAAGCCAGGCCTATAATTGGTGCTGTCAGACCTTCCTTCCTTGTATTGACAATGGTGTGGGTGAGGCTGTTTCTTTCCTTTGAAAAATCCCTTTCTCAAATCATTAGGAGCCACATGCTAGGTTTGGTAGGCTCCTTCTCCAACCAAGGAAACTCTCTTTCCCCATAAGGACAACAGGAGAACACCAAAATGTAGACAAAACCAGAGAACAAACTCAAAATTTACAAAATGAGGGTAAACACTTAGAACAAAAGGTATACATGGAGACCCTTGAAAAAATACCCAGATGCAATGAGAATAAGACCATGTATTCAGAAAAGGAAAGAATGTTCTGCTACATCAAAGACACCTGCCATGTATATCTAAGGTGAACTCAAAGTGATGTTGCATCCTTTAATTGATAAAAAAATATTGGACTTCATATTGCACAAAGAAATAGAACCTTTGCAATGAGATCATGATGGAAATCCTAAACCTTGCTCATATTGTCTACATCAACCTGCATCTTTCAAAACCTAGACTAAGTGTTGTAAGTTTTCACGTTGACACTTCAGAGAAATCATGATATTCCCTTGAATACCAAATAAATTGTGACATATTTAATAATGAAGATTGAGGAAGCAGGGACGTTACCATTAAGAAAGAGAAAGTTCACAGTTCGAAAATTGAAATTGTCATGTTTATCATAAGCCCACTAGTAAGTCATCTCTGCTGGTCATGATGCAGGAAGAGATTGAATTAAGTAGCTGACACAGCGTGTTCCTGACATTTAGTCCAAAACAGCAAGCTAATCACCACCATCTATAAATGTATGGTTAATATGAGACAGCAAACCAATCACCACCATCTATAAATGTATTGTTAATCTGAGACAGCACATCATTGATGTATCTGAAAGTTAACTTTAAGGACCTAGCAAGGCTTTTGTTAACAGTCCTTATAAGCTCTTCAATTTATTCCCGTACTAAAACAATAGCAAGTCAGTCAACCAGGGGATGGGCACGGTCTGCCCACAGCCTGTCAGCAAACCCTGCAATCAAACTGAACCAAGACACCACAGAGCAGGAACACAATCACTTCCATGACTCAGTCCTCAGTGAACAAATGTTTGGATTGGCTGTAACCAAAGCCGACATTTCCATATTTTGGAGATCTAGCTCTTTCCTCAAAAAATATTATACCTTTGAGATGACATGAAAAGCTCCTTTGGGAGGCCCCAGGTTCCATGAATAGTTCTTTTTGGGGTTACATGAGAATTCACCTTTTGGAGGCCCCAAGGTACGTGAGTATTCACTTTTTGGGGGCCCCAAGTTACGCAAGTATTCACCTTTTGGGGGCCCCAATTTACATGAGTATTCACCTTTTCAAGGCCCAAGTTACGGGAGTATTCACCTTTTGGGGCCCCGTACACCCCAACATATGCGAGTATTCACCTTTTGGGGGCCCCAAGTTATGGGAGTATTCACCTTTTGGGGGCCCCAAGTTACATGAGTATTCACCTTTTGGGGGCCGAAGACTGCTATACCTTTGGGAGTTCCCTTCCAAACAAATGACTGCTATACCTTTGGGAGTTCCCTTCCAAACAAATGACTGCTATACCTTTGGGAGTTCCCTTCCAAACAAATGACTGCTATACCTTTGGGAGTTCCCTTCCAAACAAATGACTGCTATACCTTTGGGAGTTCCCTTCCAAACAAATGACTGCTATACCTTTGGGAGTTCCCTTCCAAACAAATGACTGCTATACCTTTGGGAGTTCCCTTCCAAACAAATGACTGCTATACCTTTGGGAGTTCCCTTCCAAACAAATGACTGCTATACCTTTGGGAGTTCCCTTCCAAACAAATGACTGCTATACCTTTGGGAGTTCCCTTCCAAACAAATGACTGCTATACCTTTGGGAGGTCCCTTCCAAACGAATGACTGATATACCTTTGGAAGTCCACTTATTGTATCCATATATAGTCTCACAACAGTATATCCAGCAGTCTAAGGTCACCTGACTCGGGATTAAAGTACTTTGTTTCCCACACAATGTGTGTGTATCAAACAACAAGGCTTTAAGTGTTGGATCAGTTTCATTCACAGAACAGCCTCTCCAACGATCAACGATCCGTTCACATACCGTCTTTGGTTATGAATTTTGCCAGTCCTGGCATCAGTATTTACAAGGTACACTCATTTCAACTATCAAACTAACCTTATGTATAAACACAGAGAATTTCAAAGTCTAAACAACATTCCATTACAACTCTATATCTTTTCTGACACTACAGATTTTAGGCAACCATTACCGGAGAAGAAGATCATTATGAGATTTAAAGCCCCATTAGCGGTGCATATTTTACACAGTCAAGGGCTGACGGCTGAAGCAAGCTTCATAAACTCTGAGTCATCTGTAATATTTCAAAAATTATTTAAACTGAAACAAAAATTAACTGTCCTCCAATTAAACAAAAATACCTTCAGATAACATTTACAAATTAGTAATATTTCTGCATTTATTTTTCGAAAATTTGAATTTGACAATTGGATTTTTTATACCGTATTAAGTTAACGTACATTGAGACATTTTGGTATATCCTGAGGCCCATCAATCAATTGTTTCTGTTATGACACCATGATTAAAGCCAGACTGTCTTGGCAATCAGAAAGTCACAGTCTTGTCAAAAGTTTGACAATGACAACATGTGATAGCAAAAACACAACAGTGATAAAAATAAACTAATGGTTGTGTGGAGCATTGCTCTTTCAAGCAATGTCATTAAGTTAATTGATGAATGTTAAAAATGTACATATTCCAAAGCAGCAGATATCGAACATTCGGAAAGGTCGATAGATTCATACCAAAGAATTATAATAGTATTAATCGGAATTTATAGATTACAACAACTCATTCATCCCTACAAATCTAAACTGGACTTGCCCAGTCATTGATTTGGTAAGGTTCAAATGTGACTTTAGGGGTGGATGGGTTAAAGTCAATAATACCTACAGAATACAGATTATCTAACATGTATAATCCCTGAAGAACGTTGGTATCTTGCCTAACTTTACAGCACTTTCTTTATAAAAACTTTCTAAAATCAATTTGGATATTTCATCTCTCATGTGACATAACCATCAGATCATTAGTAAATCAGCAAGAACTATATGAGAAGCACCAACAGGGTTGCCCTGTATTGGCAGGCAATTAGCTCGACTAAAGTTACCTGTAAGACATGTGCATTATTGCTGCATGAAGCGTGCTGCGGCCCGCAGCGCCGCTTAACTCATCAAGGGCTTGGTGCATTATTACGCACTGCACACAAAGCCAATGCCAAGTACAGCGACATAGGAATGCCTGTTCTACACATGTGCATCATCACTATCAGCAATGTAACTTACCAAAGTAAATGACACAGTATACATATATATACTTGAGGAACTTTTTAAGACACACATTGTAACAAAATTCAAACCCAGCCTAGGAAATCTACACAAAATAAATGATTTCTCATCCAAGACATTAAACACATCACAAAATTGGGTTGTTTTCCTGTTGGTTATCATTTTTCGATAATTTGGTCCATTCTATCAATAACTGTCAATAAATGAGATGTATTAATATAATCCATGTTACGATAAGGTTTCACATCTTTAAAACCTTGAATGGGTTGGTAGGTAGACATTTCTTTTTCTCTTAGCACTACCAATACTCAAGCAACTATCAACCATCTGTAAGGCATGCCACCTTGGCCTTGAGGTTGACCTATGAAGAGCAACAGTGACCTGAACATGCTTTACGCTATATATGCCCACCCACATCGCTTTTTTTATAGGTCATAAAAATATTAGAAACTTGATAACCCTTTGTCACAACAAAATTGAGCTTCAGAGATGTTAAATATCAGAGTTTGGACAGTATTACCATACTTTTATGATTTTTCTTTATTTTTCCTATGGCTCAAATAGATTTGGTTGTATGTACTTGACAGGAAAACAATAGGGTTGGCTGAGAAAATTCAAACACATTTCTAGGCCAAAACATTATTTTAAAGAACAGTCTAAGAGAACAACGGAATAAGATGTTTTCAAATAATAGATAGCCAATTAAGCCACACATTTTCCATCCAAACAAACTACCCAGAGTACCAGTTGTTATATCAGAGAATACCTTGATGATATCTGTGGCAGACGATAAATAGTTCAGAGCGAAACTCATCTCTACAACATCACTGAACTGGTTTGGAGAATCAACAGAAGACAACTTCTATACGTTTTTACATTTTATTTCCATTAGTTTTACAGATACCGTGATGACAGCTATAAATGTAGTTCTCAGAAAAGGCTTTTTAAACCAGTGGCAGAGATTTTAATGAACAATAAACGAAAAACGTGAAGTTTCACATGTTCCTTGATGTTTCACATACCTTGAAGTTTCACATTCCTTGATCTAATACAGTTAGCTACAAAGTGAAGTTTCACATACCTTGACTTAATACAGTTAGCTACAAGGTGAAGTTCCACACCTTGACTTAATACAGTTAGCTACAAGGTGAAGTTTCACATACCTTGACTTAATACAGTTAGCTACAAAGTGAAGTTTCACATACCATGACTTAATACAGTTAGCTACACCATATAGTAGTTGTACAGATACGTAAAAATTCTGAGAATATGTTTTTCATGTTCCTTTTTCTTACAGCAATGATTATTAATTTTCTCACAGAGGAAATTGCATTAAATGAGTAATCAGACAACAGTGTGTGCGGATATTGGACCTGGATTACCATATAGGTAAAGTCTCAGCGCTGTCGTTACACGGGCCTGCTTCAGCATGAAAAGTTATCCTCTTATTTTTTATCTGTCTGTCACGAGGGAAGAGAAAGACTGATAAGTCATGCAAGCAGTAAGTATTGAGCACGAAAACCGATTGTAAAACAAATACCCTATTTCACAGGTTTTATTGACTGGAAGCGCTTACAATCGTTACCAGTACAGAACAAACAGTGAACTGTAGGCATTAAAGATAGAACAAAATATATATTATAGATTATTTTAACAGTTGTTGGAAGTTAAAAATCATTTGATTTTGTTTTTTGTTCTGCTAGTGTCAAAAGTTAAGAACCATTAACTAATTTTCACAAAAAAGTTAAGTGTCTCATTTTTAATATCTTTAATGTGTTAAAATATAGATTACAATAGGACAAAACTACCTTGATATAAAAGGGTTTTCAAAATATTGTTTTTCCATCACATCAGTAAATAAAAACAATCCTGTTGATGGTTCTGTACTTTGGATATTAGCTGTAAGAGGTTTCTTAACTCATTCACCCCTGAAATTTCATAATGAACTATTCCAACCATTAAATTGGAAGCATTCAAATGTGTCTTCAGGGGTAAATTAGTTAACTCTATCCGTAAGCAACACATGAACTGAATTATTGAACATTAAACAGCAGAAAAGTAAGGGACCCTCTAATCATCTGATAACTATACACAGGTGGTCATTGTCAACAGGTAGTCACAATACACAGTTGGTCACTATCAACAGGTAGTCACAATACACAGGTGGTCATTGTCAACAGGTATCATACACATGTGGTCACTGTCAACAGGTAGTCACAATACACAGGTGGTCACTGTCAACAGGCAGTCCCAATACACAGGTGTTCAAGAGGTAAGTAATACAGGTGAGAAAGAATCACTGTCTTGGCGATAAGCACACATTTTTACACTAAAATGAATGGAAAGTTTACCTATCCTAATGATTCAATCAATTCAAATTTATGCATAGGCATAATATCTCAGGAAACTGGGTAATGTACAAGAGATAAGGAAGTTTCATTAATGAAAGCTGATGTGGGTCAGAAACTCCGAGCTGAGGGTTGTACTTCACGACCTGTAGTGTTGTTGTCTGAGAGCACCTAATTCCGTGATCAGTCAATATTAACGGCTAACTGGCACAGAGTCATGGCTAACTGGTAGAGAGTCACGCTGGTGCTACATCAATGAAACTTCATACCTTGTTACATATATATACATGTATATAATAATTCTCCCATCTGTTCAGCCTGTATGTACACCTGTATATAATGTATGAGTTCACATGTGGTCCGACAGCTAATACATTTGACCTGATAAGCGTGCCTCCTTTATTAGGGTATTTCTGACAAAATGGGTCAAAGCGAATTTCTATTTTACTCTTATTAGGTAACACATTAACCAACTGACAGCTTTAATGAGTCTTAGACATGGAGCTGTGTGTTACAACTCGTAACTCAAACAAAACAACAACTTATGTTGTAGATGCAACGTGGACTGATTAAGTCAATTACGGCATCACAAAACCCATGTACCTGATTATAATGATGCTAATTTCGTTTTCACAACCATGTATATAATTGATAAAGAATCTTCTCTTTACTTTGTTTTAGTAGGCCCTGCTACAGAAACTGCATGAATAATTTAGTGCAAAAGATAATAGAGTCTACCACCACAAAAGCATGATGAAATCTGACGTCCACAGTCATTGTCACTGCAACCCGTCTTTCAGAAATACAGGAAGACAATATATTTCACTGATCCATTAGGAAACAGACATCAACTGCCAATCACTCCAACACCTGGTACCTTCTCACGTTTCAAAATGTAAACAGAAACATCAAAAAGATGTATGCAACTGAAGCCCCTCTAACTGTCCAAATATTTACATAGTCCAATCACTGAATTTAAAGTTCATGTCGAGATAGTAGTATTATCTTCATCAGGTTTTTTGGAGGAAGGGGGAAGGTGGGGTGATGGGGAGTAGGGGAGGGGGGAGGAGGGCACAGGCCAGGTTGTTGATACCGGCTGGCATGACCCCAATATGTTACAGACATCAGTTTCAAAAACACACCAGTATCATACAATCTTTTCAAGGGTTAAGTGTTTCCTTTTTGTAATTGGGCTTTATGTATGCTTGTTTTTAAACGTAACTATTTTATAGTTTAAAAGATTTTACTACAGACAGACATCATTTTGTTTGCATAAAACAGAGTACTATTAAACTGTATTGATGCTGTGCCCTACAGTTTTAGCCTGATATTTACTTACACAAAAACATCAATATCTTATTGAAATGCATTTCTTAGTGCTTGAGGGTATTCTTCAATTTCTATTTTTGATCTACACAACATTGGGAATCACTTCCAAGGTAAAGTACAATCTTCTCCTCATCATACTTGTCACTTAAATTCAGTCACATATACATGTCTGAAGTCAAATTAAGCTAACCATACTTCTGCAGCAAGCCTCCCCTTTTGCTCTAGGTATTGTGTATTTTTTCTAGGTTACATCAAGCTTTGTCAGCTTAATAACATGTTTAGGCATTTTTTTCAAAATAAGATGTTCTTTGAAATGGTATGAAAAATGTGTAGATTTATACTAGAGTATCACCTGTCGCAACGGAACACCAAAGTGCTCAATATTTTCATACAAAATAGATGAGTTTCTTGATAATAGTCAGGTTTAATTTACATAGAAATGTCTACAGTGACCTAGGTAAAGGTCTGGTTTATACAGGTTTCCAGATAACACAGGTTTAATTCACATACAAATATCTACAGTGACTATAAGTTGATGGTCTGGTTTATACAGTTTTTTTCAGATTATATACATTCAATTGATTACGTAGGAATAGACAGTGGCAGTCTGGTTTTAAAGACTCCACCGTGTTTGGTTCAGACTTATAATTATAGTATTTCTATACGTATTACTAAGGGTACTATCCTCCATGTAGGATAGTGTGATTGTTAGCGAGGCAATGGCTTCTGTACTAAGTGTTACCAATTGTACACTACTACAGTTTCAAAGGCAAACACAAGGGGACGCAAATATTGACACTTGATCGGAGAACTGTCTGTACAGTCAGACACTAGTAATATCTAACCACAAATATATTTTGATAAAACTACACCAGTGGGATTTTAAGTTGTCATGTACAGACCTACTATAACAGATACGCAGATCAGTACAAAAGACAGTTATGTCATTTATAAAGTTAAACAAATTCAAATTTTATAAGTTTGTCAAAACCAAAGCCTTTTTCATTTCATTGACAGCAAGTACATGTTGGGATTTTAAGATTTCATAAAAATTCAACAAATATAAATTGTCAAAAATAATTGAACACATATTTTCAATCATTCTAAAATATTGTTTTATTTCTGACTGTGTAAAAGTTTATGATTAATCCCTCTACCCTAACCACCTCCAGATCTTCCATCAATGACCTATCACCCCTTCTATACTCACAGCACTCTACCAAAATACTACCCGATACATCCCCTTCTCACTCGTGTAAAATCTGCGCCCCCTCAACTAACAAACACACGTCTGACTAAGTGCACCCCCCCTCCAGGTTACCGTAACTACCCCTCTGAGAGTACAACATGTACGTGTCTACAAACAATTAGACTTATTAGGGATGGGATCACTGTTGCCCCCAGGGACGTGACGTTTGTCAACTTTCCATAAAACGTAATGATACGCACACTTTTTGACCCTTTCATGACCCATGAATAATAGATCTTTGTATAAACGTCTGTCAGTATTGTTTGTAATGTTTAAATATCCGGTATCAAAATTTCAATAGTAGAAAAAACTTATGCAGACTTTTAACTATTTCAATCTTGGTCTGTTTTCCTAATCATTTCAAAATTTCAATTACAAATAATCTAAAAAATATTTCTTTGTTCTTCATCCTTTTTAATATTGATTAAATTTAAGATATTGATCCTTTTTTTTAGTATTTTCAGTCTAATGTTTACAGTTAATATGGTCTGAAGTCAAATATTATTTCAGCAGTCTAAAACAATGTTTTCATTTGTTCAGGTAAAACTTATTCAGTTTAGGTAAACAAATTATTTCAGTAGTCTTAGATAAAAACTCCATTTGGTATTTGAAGTATTAATGAACTAATACTTCAGACTTCATAAAACATTATTTCAGTAATCTTAGATCAAAACTTATTTCAGTAGTCTTGGTAAAAACATTTCATAAGGTAAAATTAATTCCTGTCCAGGTAATGTTTTTCTTCTTTTTTAGTCATCTATAGAAAAAATATTTTAACAGAAAATGCTTTTTCATTGTGTTAAGTGGACAGTACAGAATCTGTCTACAGAACTGACTGTTGATGATGTTGTGATGATGTAGAGTACCTGTACACACTGGGTGTTAATTAGATAGATTAGGGTATAAGTGCACTAATTAAGCTTTAAATCCACATGGTGATTTCTTTCTGTCATCTTACATAACACACATACATCAAACAGGATACACAAACACATCAAATTACCTGTAAACGCGCCCTGTCCCTGGTTCTCGCTTTAGTGACAGGGAGCGACCCAAACTGAAGAATGAACTATTTTTTGTTTTAAAAGATCGTGCCCTGGTAACGTTACAGTGAAGACTCTCTAAAGAGGACTGTCCGAGATGTCCCCTTGTGTCGGTAAGATCACCGGAACCGCCACACTGACTTTGCAACAGCTGTTCAATAACTCCAACACTTTTCACTGTGCTCGAATCCATCTCAGAACCCAAGGAGTTTGTGGGTGGAAAAACGTCGTCTAACTCCGAATTTTCCAGGTCGTGATAAATCTCCATTCGTCTCATGTCTGCCTGATTATGATTATACACACAAACACACAAAATTTGATATACCACAATCAGGCTGTCAGCCAATGTGAAGCTGTTGTTTTCCCTGTTACTGTAGGTATTAGGGCCCTGTAAGTTACGCACTGTTATGTACCGTTGTGTATATACTCATTGAATAGACAAGTATACAGTCAGTGGGAGAGGTCCAACCATCCACTCAACCTCTTCCTCCGAACTTAGTGCAGCAGACTTGTTCTACAGTTAGGTAACGCGCTTCTACATAATAATTAATTCCTGGAAGTATTTTTCACCAATTTGAGTAATAATGTCCAGTTGTATATCTGTTTGGTTGTTTTGCCCGTCTGCCTGGCCTGTCAGCTCCACAGGTTGTGATAAGACGTGGGGCTTTAAGTCTACTGTAAACACTACAACTCATTAAGATATTCCATCCCACAATTCCTGATAACAGTTTGAAAATTCAAATGTAAACCAGATTTTTCTTCCTAATCAAAATAGTTTCTGATATTTATCCAAATATTACAATCAAGTCGTTAACCTGTAGCGGTTGTCCAGGTGTATCCTATGTTAAAGTGTATCTAGAATAAATATTGACTGGTGTCTGGTGTAATGTTCCAACGTATCTGTTCCCTATTCAAGTTACCACCAATTTCTTTAAACATCTATACTGACTACTGTAAACTTCACAGGCATCTTTTTAATTATGGATAACGCCTGAAATCTTACACTCATTAATTTACATAAAAACTATCTTGTGAAATTCTACTGGCTCCTGAAAAGTTAAACCTATCTCCTGAAAATAAAAACTTCTACATCATAATGTCACCAGCTAAAACTACAAATCTCTTTATAACATGTATCTAAGTTTGATATCAAGTATATTTTTATAAGACATCTTTTTATATCATGTATCACTTAATAACATGATCTCTTTATAAAATGTATTTCTTCATGTCATGTACTTCTTTATATCATGAATCTCTTAATATTATGTATCACTTTATATCATGAATCTCATAATATTATATATCACTTTATATCATGTATCTCTTAATATTATGTATCACTTTATATCATGAATCTCATAATATGATGTATCACTTTATATCATGAATCTCATAATATTATATATCACTTTATATCATGAATCTCTTAATATAATGTATCACTTTATATCATGAATCTCATAATATTATGTATCACTTTATATCATGTATCTCTTAATATTATGTATCACTTTATATCATGAATATCTTTATATCATGAATCTCTTAATATTATGTATCACTATATATTATGTATCACTTTATATCACGGTCAATGATACATACTTCCAATTGGCAAATACTTCTTGTTAACATATATTTCCTATAATATCTATCACCTGTTAACATTTGTCTTCTGTCAACACTTATCTCTAGATAACACATAAATTCTCTCAATACATAACTCCATGTTCCATGTATATCCTAGTATGTAATTCCTCTCAATTCGGATCTCTGGTTAAACATGTGTCATCTCGTGTTGATTTATATAAATTCACATAACATTTTAAAACACATTTCCCTTAATAGCACATTTCTCTCAATAACACATATCTCTTGATAACATATTTCTCCTTGGTAACACGCTTCTCTTGATGTAGTACATCCTGTCAACACAAATCTCCACTAAACACGTATATCCTTGTAACACGTATCTTCATTTAACGGGTATCACCATAATATTATATATATTGGCACAATAACACGCTTCTCCATCGTTAAAACATGTATCGCCTTATGACATGTATCGCCTAATAACACGTATCTCGTAACTGAACAGTTACCCCACATAGCTCCCTTCCCTTTCAACCCGTACAAGTCCAATCACAGTGATATATTGAATCAAGCCCAATTCTTATAGATATTGATTCAAATGAATTCTGGGCAGGGACATGAGCGGGCTGTAAGAAACGTTCATGTACGTGTGTCTTTATCAAGCTTTTCTCCTTATTTGTCCTGGATCTTTACTTAAAATTACTTGCAGTTTGATCAATAGCAGAAATCTGTTGCAATCCTTTTTATATCTACATGCGTTACTTATGAAAAACCGCAGTTTTGATTGAAATGGAAGATAAGCGAAAAAAATCATGCACATACTGAATCAGTGTGTGGAGCAGCTTTATAAACCGACGTGTAATCTTAGAATCTCTCAGCAGGTAACATTACCCCGGACGTCAGAAGATGCATTTAGTCCCTACAGTTGAAGATAGATTATTTTTATAAGACAAGTCTTCAACTACTTGACATCATCAGAGGAATAAAAACAGTGTTTACCAAACTATACCTAAGCCTGTTAAGTACACTGCGGTGCCTGTAGCACCTGATACACTTTAAGTAATGTAGTCCATTTCCATCGCCCAAGATTATCTCGGCTTTTGGGACTCAGTATAGGTGATGCATTTAGAAGATAGCTGGTATGTACACTGGAAAATAGGTGTTTTAGTAAGATAATGATAACAACCCATGGGCCGTAACGGTCACCCGAGTTCTATTATATTTATACAGAGAGTTGATTTTTGTTTTTAAAACATGAACAGAAGTATTATTCAAAGTGACGAAAAACAATAATACAACCTTATTCAATATCTAGCATGCAGATTTAAGACTGAAAAAGTATTTGAATTTAGCACCTCTGATTCTAAACAAGGAAAATGAAGAAATTTAAGCACACTGACTCCTTTGGGCACCCTTGCGGGTAGAGCTGGCTCAAAATGTTCAAAGTATCAAACTGTCAACTCAGGGTTATAATTCCAATCAATTCATCAACATGTAATATTTAAAGTATCATTTGCCATACAAATTTTGCCCCCTCTCCTTCCTCAGGGGTAAACGTGAGACCCTAGGGTCATAAAGTTCACAATTTTGGAAGAGCACCTTAAAAAACTTCCATCTATGAAGAGTATTTGATTCTACCATATTTGGGTCTTGAGAAGAAGATTTTGAAATTTCAGTCAATTCAACCCTTTTTGGCCCCACCCATCAGCCCCGGGAGGTCAGTCAGGGCTGATATGTACATACCATCAAACTGCTATCCAATACTGATAACGCTAACCCAAATTGAATTACTTCCAATGGAAATTAAACAAATGTTGGTCCAAAATGTGATTTCCTAAATAAACTATAGTAAAGTTTACCCCTTCCCCTGGGGGAAAACGTGAGACCCCAAGGTCATGAAATTCACAATTTTGGTTAAGCACCTTAAGACCCTTCCATCTATGAAGAGTATTTGATTCTACCATATCTGGGTCTTGAAAAGAAGATTTTTGAAATTTCAGTCAATTCAACCATTTTTGGCCCCACCCATCAGCCCCTGTGGGTCATTCAGGGCTGATATGTGCAAACCATCAAATTGCTATCCAATACTGATAACGCTAACCCAAATTGAATTACTTCCAATGGAAATTAAACAAATGTTGGTCCAAAATGTGATTTCCCTATATAAACTATAGTAAAGTTTACCCCCTCCCCATGGGGAAACGTGAGACCCCAGGGTCAAGAAATTCACAATTTTGGTAAAGCTGGGGACCCAATCAGCCACTTTTTTTGTTGACCTCTGGCCATGGAAGTTTTCTGCAAAATTTCATTGAAATTGGTTCCTTTGTCTCAGGTGACCTAAAAAATACTCATGATCCTAAAAAGGCTTCAGATAAAACCAATTCTGCATTGTAGTCAATTCAAAATGGGTTATACAAACATTTATTTTGCAAAATGGCAAAAGGAGACCTGGTATAGAAACTACCTAAAGTTGACAATGTAAGAGCTAAGACAAACCATGAGGATAGATAATAATTACATAAATCAAATAAAATATTTGTTGTGAGCATTCCAAGCATAATTATCATTCTTGTTGTGTTATGAATGACTTACCCTCATACTCTGTATACAGACTATTTACACCTAGACAATTTACACCTATGGGCAATTTTCACTTACACCATGATGCTGTTTCCAGTAATTTCCCTCACAAACAAAAATTGAGTAATACATACTAAACCTTTTGAAATTATTTGATCTTTGACATAAGTTTTCTGTGTGATACAGGTATACTTAAGGATCTCTGTCCCTCTGTTCTGTGTGTGATACAGGTATACTTAAGGATTGCTGTCCCACTGTTCGGTGTGATACAAGTATACTTAAGGATCCCTGTCCCACTGTTCGGTGTGTGATACAAGTATACTTAAGGACCCCTGTCCCACTGTTCTGTGTGTGATACAGGTATACTTAAGGATCCCTGTCCCACTGTTTTGTGTGTGATACAGGTATCCTTAAGGATCCCTGTCCCACTGTTCGGTGTGTGATACAGGTATACTTAAGGATCCCTGTCCCACTGTTCTGTGTGTGATACAAGTACACTTATGGATCCCTGTCCCACTGTTCTGTGTGTGATACAGGTATACTTAAGGATCCCTGTCCCAGTATTCTGTGGCGTTTTGTACATACAGTAATCTCCCTTTAATTTTGTTTAAGAAATAACTGTAGCTAAGGACACTTTCGTTGACCTGAGGTAGCTCAGTCGGTTAGAGAGAACGTTTAACAATCAAAAAATATAAAATCCAGGGCTCCAATCAGAGTCTAGCCGCGCTGAGTTTTTATTCTCACAACACTTTCAAAGTCATACCGGAAAAATAACCTTTGAATGCATAGTATCAGTTTTTGGCAGTGGTACTAGGATCCTAAATAGGTTTCATCACAAATGGATGAAAATTTACAGAAAGGACAACATGTCATTACAGCAGGACCCTGAATCTCATACTGGAGAACAAAATGTTGGCAGTTTAAGATTCAAGGTTGTGGCAAACAGACCTTTAAGAAGCCTATTCAACAACTGACAAATTACCTAAAAAATAAAAGTTTTTTTTTTTTTTTTTTTTTTTTTTTTTTTAAAATTTTATGGCATAAACATATATATAAATATACATACAATGTACGTGGGCGTCAATAATCGCCTTTAAATAATGTACATACTGTTCAAAATATTCTATCAAGTATCAGTATTCAACTTACATATATATTAACAAATAAGTATAAATTCACATTTTGATATAAAAAAAAGAAAATCCGGACATTCTTGTCTGTACTCTATTCTAATTAAAATTTTATTATAATCCAGTGTCTGATTTCCGGTTAGAGTCATGATGGTGAACAGACTTCGCACAAACGTTATTATATGGTAAATATTAGTATATGAAATGCTTCGTATGGTATAACATCATCCAATTCAGCGAATTAAAGTGCCATGTTAGCGTTATAGTTCTAGAGTATGTGTTGATAATAGTCTGGGTAAAATCTATTAAACAAAAACAGTTTCCTTTCCGACACCCCCCCCCACCAAAAAACAACAAAATAAAAAATCAGGCTTCAATATGTCTATGTGCTAGTTAATAAAAGTTAATAAAAGGGATTTGACTACCACTCTTGTCGCGATTTGTTGCAAATGCTGAAGAGCATCAACTATTTCAAAAATTATGTCTGCCAGGTAGGTTCTTGCCATTTTGCCAGGTAGGTTCTTGCCATAGAGAATCAACTGATCTTCCTGCAGATCAGGAAGACAAAAAAGGCCCATGCACTAAACCACAGCCTTGGTGACCCATGTTGTTAGTTGTCAGTCATCAGACAAACTACCAGGACTGCAAGATTTCTCCAAGATACCCTAGAGCTAGTAGGACGGCTATTATCTCAAGCACATGGATGTACTCCCAGATGATCCCCAGACAACTCTCTGGAGTAGATGTGACTCTCCAGGAAGCAGACTTGTGCAGAGGTATTCCTTGAAGAACATAGTCATGAAGAGTTCACCTAGAGGCCAACAACATCATCACAGACAGAGCATCTGTTTGTGCAAGGACTCAAATGGAAAGTTAAATCATAAAGGGCCTGAAGTCTAACTAATCTGATAGGACCATATCTACCAGGGAATTGAGGAACCCAGGAACCAGAGATACTATTGCACCTGAGCCAAACACATACATGAAGGTGAAAGCCCGTTTTCAGACCCTATGGAATTTCTCTACTGGTGGAAAGACAATGTCCAGTACCACATTGAAATGGTACGCAGGAAAAGGGCTGTGGGAAGACTCTTCTCCGGAGGGAATAGACCTCACCTTAAGGAGAAGATAAGGACCCTTCTCTGATCAGGACTGGCACAGTAGGTAGGGGTCGTATGTGTATAACATTTGGTTGTAAGAAAATACTGATAAACTTGTTGAGATATGTATATATGGTATCTATATATTTATCTCAACAGCCAAAGATGTTAAAAGATGATCAGTGATGATAAATAACTATAAAAAAATTAGTATAGTTTATTACATATAGAACCAAAATTCAGAAAAGTCAGTACCTTTGTGTAAAGCTTGTTCTATTCCTATCTTTTGATCATACATTGAAATACAAATTGTACATTACATTATATGAAATAAAAAAAGAAATGAAAACAAGTGAAATGTGTTACTGTATCTGCTTCATAATCCATTTATTTCAATACCTTATGAGATATTGAGATACAAATGATAGGTTGTTGTAGATATCATGTTCTGCTAAAACAGTAATTATTAACAAAATGAAGAAAAAGTTTTAGTATAATTTTTTTCAATGGTTATTATAATGGTAAATATGGTTTTGTGCGGATATTTTTTCATTGTTAGTATGAGTAAATACGGTACTTGTGTATATATTTTATCATTGGATGTTTGTGGGGGAAATGCTGATCTGTGGTACCAGGTTCAAAGTCATCATTGATGTCAGCCAAAGAGCACAGGACTATCCTGGTTACACAGCCAGGGATATACAGCCTATTAACAGATGTTGCTTTTCATCTTCTGTCCTGCTGTTGAGAGAAAGGTATCGGCCAATAATCTGCTAGCTCCAATACACACAAACTCTCCACAGTACTATACCCCCTATCAGTGCATACCCTGCCAATATGAATCATAAGTCGTATTTCCTTGATACAGAAAAAATACGGTAGAAAATGAAGCACATGTTTTACTTGTAAATGCCATTTGTACACATGCCAAAGCTGATTCTCCCCGACGACTTTCGACCCCCAATTTCGCTGGAATTCTTAAGGACGAGAAATGTGTATTCTTACTCTTCTCCGTGATGTACATAATGGCTAGCTTACATGAAAGTCTAATTGAGGACCATCTATTGGGCTTATGGAACATCTGTCTGGACTTCAAAAATAAACCCAGGAGAAGTGACTTAGATTGCTTGGTCGCAGGATCAAGTTCTCCTAGCAGACATTTTATTTTTTAGGGGAAATGCTTTGGTCTTGAAGCCTGCCAAATATCCCCACCAACCCACATCTGTGTAATATGTAAAGTGATATGTGTCTGTCATTTGTAATTTTTTTATTGGCGCCGACGAGGTTCAAAACTTCTACGATCAATAGTAAAATCCATGCAAAGAATGGTAAGGGAACGGCTCTACCACAAGAAATCGCTTCACACCTTTGACAAGTGATCAATTTGGAAGTCTTTGAAAAGTGGAAATGGAAAAGCTTTGTTGCACAGGATCTTTTTTATCAGGTGGTTATTTAATTTGTCTTTTGTAGAAACCAAGAGCAACCAAATGTACCTCCAACTGTGTCCAAGTACAAATCAAACATCAACCCTAAGTACAAACCAAGTATAGACCAAGTACAAATCAAACATCGCCCCCAGTACACCCAAGCATAGACCAAATACAAATCAAATATCGCCCCAAGTACAACCAAGTATAGCCCTGACAAATCAAACATCGCCCCCAGTACACCCAAGCATAGACCAAATACAAATCAAATATCGCCCCAAGTACAACCAAGTATAGACCGGACAAATCAAACATCGCCCCCAGTACAACCAACCATAGACCAAGTACAAATCAAACATCAACCCTACGTACAAACCAAGTATAGACCAAGTACAAATCAAACATCGCCCCCAGAACAACCAAGCATAGACCAAATACAAATCAAATATCGCCCCAAGTACAACCAAGTATAGCCATGACAAATCAAACATCGCCCCCAGTACAAACCAAGTATAGACCAAATACCAATCAAACAAGCGATGTTTGATTTGTCAGGTCTATGCTTGGTTTGTACTTAGGGTTGATGTTTGATTTGTACTTGATCTATACTTGGTTTGTACTTAGGATTGATGTTTGATTTGTACTTGGTCTATACTTGGTTTGTACGTAGGGTTGATGTTTGATTTGTACTTGGTCTATACTTGGTTTGTACGTAGGGTTGATGTTTGATTTGTACTTGGTCTATGCTTGGTTGGACTGGGGGCGATGTTTGATTTGTACTTGGTCTATGCTTGGTTGTACTTGGGGCGATGTTTGATTTGTACTTGGTCTATACTTCGTTGAACAGTAGTGCCAATTGTTTTGCCCTTAATAACAAAACTTTCCTTTTCAAAGGTTTCAGGTTTCGCTAACCTTACAATTATAGCCCACATTATAAACATTTTGAAATACAGATTATATACAACATAAACTTAAGGTAATATCAATATGTATATTTGTACACATTGTAACAATCTGTTGGTATAAATACATATATTGACTAATATTTGTAAATAACCTATCAAGAATCATGAAGGTATTTATTTATAAAATATGGACATGCATAATGTCCCATTATTCATTTCAATCAGTATCTATATTGCCCTCTCTCGACTGTCTTTCAAAACAGAATTTTTCAGTCTTAAATATTGATATACAATATACATTGTACATTACATTCTATCTTTTATCAAATTCTTTCGCTAATTAGTGTCTTAGATTTTTATTAATAGAAACTAGAGAAGAAGGATTTTTAATCCAAGTGATAGACTGTTCCAAAATAAAACACCACAGTAGTTAAATGACTTGAAAACCTCTGTCAGTAGTATTGGTATAACAGGGTTTATTTGTGCAATTAATCTACAGGTATAAGAAAAAGTGTGTTTTTCAAGTCTTTAGACTGTATGTATTGCCGTACCATGTTATGCTCTGTAAACTATAAAACCACTAGTACGGTCATTCATTCTGTATTTAAAAGGCAACCGATCGATCTCCTTGAAATTTACTTAGTGTCAGAATAGATTTATCTAATATTATTCTTAAAGACCATTTTTGAAAACCTGGTTTAATGTGATCTTTATTTAGACTATTTCTACATTTGTATTATTGTATGAATTGACATACATCTTCCTTGCATCACGAACGGAAGGAATTCCGACGTTTTAATGCAACAGCAGTGGATAGTTGAGTTAATGAATTTTTAATTTGATAGGACCAGCTTAGATTTTTATTCAAGTGTAAAACCAAAAACCTTTTAAAAATGAAAAGGATTGACAAAGGTTCCATGGCTAGGTTCTCTGACTACCAACAGGCATACTCTTACCGGTAAACACCTTTACTACCAACGGGCATACTCTTACTGGTAAACACCTTTACTACCAATGGGCATACTCTTACTGGTAAACACCTTTACTACCAACGGGCATACTCTTACTGGTAAACACCTTTACTACCAATGAGCATACTCTTACTGGTAAACACCTTTACTACCAATGAGCATACTCTTACTGGTAAACACCTTTACTACCAATGAGCATACTCTTACTGGTAAACACCTTTACTACCAATGAGCATACTCTTACTGGTAAACACCTTTACTACCAATGAGCATACTCTTACTGGTAAACACCTTTACTACCAATGAGCATACTCTTACTGGTAAACACCTTTACTACCAATGAGCATACTCTTACTGGTAAACACCTTTACTACCAATGAGCATACTCTTACTGGTAAACACCTTTACTACCAATGAGCATACTCTTACTGGTAAACACCTTTACTACCAATGAGCATACTCTTACTGGTAAACACCTTTACTACCAATGAGCATACTCTTACTGGTAAACACCTTTACTACCAATGAGCATACTCTTACTGGTAAACACCTTTACTACCAATGAACATGCTCTTACTGGTAAACACCTTTACTACCAATGAGCATACTCTTACTGGTAAATACCTTTACTACCAACGAGCATACTCTTACTGGTACACACCTTTATTACCAATGGGCATACTCTTACTGGTAAACACCTTTACTACCAACGATCATACTCTTACTGGTAAACACCTTTACTACCAATGAACATGCTCTTACTAGTAAACACCTTTACTACCAATGAGCATACTCTTTCTGGTAAACACCTTTACTACCAATGGGCATACTCTTACTGGGAAACACCTTTACTACCAATGAGCATACTCTTACTGGTTAACACCTTTACTACCAATGAGCATGCTCTTACTGGTAAACACCTTTACTACCAATGGGCATACTCTTACTGGGAAACACCTTTACTACCAATGAGCATACTCTTAATGGTAAACACCTTTACTACCAATGGGCATACTCTTACTGGTAAACCCCTTTACTACCAATGAGCATACTCTTACTGGTCAACACCTTTACTACCAATGGGCATACTCTTACTGGTAAACCCCTTTACTACCAACGAGCATACTCTTACTGGTAAACACCTTTACTACCAACGATCATACTCTTACTGGTAAACACCTTTACTACCAACGAGCATACTCTTACTGGTAAACACCTTTACTACCAACGATCATACTCTTACTGGTAAACACCTTTACTACCAACGATCATACTCTTACTGGTAAACACCTTTACTACCAAGGGGCATACTCTTACTGGTAAACACCTTTACTACCAAGGGGCATACTCTTACTGGTAAACACCTATACTACCAATGGGCATACTCTTACTGGCAAACACCTTTACTACAAATGAGCATACTCTTAATGGTAAACACCTTTACTACCAATGGGCATACTCTTACTGGTGAACACCTTTACTACCAATGGGCATACTCTTACTGGTAAACACCTTTACTACCAACGAGCATACTCTTACTGGTAAACACCTTTATTACCAATGGGCATACTCTTACTGGTAAACACCTTTACTACCAATGTGATCATTTCACCTTTTACAATTATTTACAAGGATATAAAGTATGCTGTATAAAAAGAAAGTTATACTGCAGGGAAAATTCCCGGATATACAGTATACTAGTTTATTTTGTATTGGTTACTACCTTGTACTTGCTTTATACTGGGGTCTATATTTGATTTGTACTTGATCTGTACTTGGTTGTACTGGGGGCGATGTTTGATTTGTACTTGGCCTATACTTGGTTGTACTGGGGGCGATGTTTGATTTGACATCGCCCCCAGTACAACCAAGTATAGACCAAGTACAAATTAAACATCGTTCCAAGCACAACCAAGTATAGACCAAGCACAAATCAAACATCACCCCAAGTACAAGTCGATAGAAGGAAATATAGATACTGATTGAAATGAACTATGGGACATTATGCATGTCCATATTTTATAAATAAATACCTTCATGATTCTTGATAGGTAATTTACAAATATTAGTCAATATATGTATTTATACCAACAGATTGTTACACCGTGTATATTCAAACACACAAGCATACTTGTACAAATATACATATTGATATTACCTTAAGTTTACGTTGTATAAAATCTGTATTTCAAAATGTTTATAATGTGGGCTATAATTGTAAGGTTAGCGAAACCTGAAACCTTTAGAAAGGAAAGTTTTGTTATTAAGGGCAAAACAAATTGTAATTGGCACTACTGTTCAGTAAATTATTAATATTTTAATATACCGTAAGAGCTAGAGCATATTAAACGGCACTCGACCACTTTTTTTATCCTGTAGTTACTATATGACCTTGACATTTGAAAATTTGAGTTAACAAATTATTGGTAGGGTATCTTCATTTTATTGAGAGTCTAAAGAATTTTTTTTGGGAAACATCTACAGACAGAATTGGTTTGTTACAGATTGTTTTTGGAAGGACGTCGTCACTGGTTCCTGTATAATTGTAAGCTGGGAATCCTCATGGTGTCCGTGCTGTAAATGTAGGCACAGACCTACTGTTTAGGACTCCTGTATAATTGTAAGCTGGGAATCCTCATAGTGCCCGTGCTGTAAATGTAGACGCAGATCTACTGTTTAGGACTCCTGTATATAACTGTAAGCTGGGAATCCTCATGGTGCCCGTGCTGTAAATGTAGACACAGACCTACTGTTTAGGACTCCTGTATAACTGTAAGCTGGGAATCCTCATGGTGCCCATGCTGTAAATGTAGGCACAGACCTACTGTTTAGGACTCCTGTATAACTGTAAACTGGGAATCCTCATGGTGCCCGTGCTGTAAATGTAGACACAGACCTACTGTTTAGGACTCCTGTATAATTGTAAGCTGGGAATCCTCATGGTGCCC
>NW_018408798.1:93923-219495 GCF_002113885.1 Mizuhopecten yessoensis | reverse complement strand
CTGGGAATCCTCATGGTGCCCGTGCTGTAAATGTAGACACAGACCTACTGTTTAGGACTCCTGTATATAAATGTAAACTGGGAATCTTCATGGTGCCCGTGCTGTAAATGTAGACACAGACCTACTGTTTAGGACTCCTGTATATAACTGTTAACTGGGAATCCTCATGGTGCCCGTGCTGTAAATGTAGGCACAGACCTACTGTTTAGGACTCCTGTATATAACTGTAAACTGGGAATCCTCATGGTGCCCGTGCTGTAAATGTAGGCACAGATCTACTGTTTAGGACTCCTGTATATAACGGTAAGCTTGGAATCATCATGGTGCTCGTGCTGTAAATGTAGGCACAGACCTACTGTTTTAAATGCACATTAAGCATCAAGTTTTATTGAGTATTTGAAAAGAGTCTTGTTTTCATTGTGGACCATCATGCAATATAGTAGGAAAAGGTTTCGTATGTATGGACGTCGCTGAATGTCCTAGACTTTATTGTGGGCCATCAAACGGCTACAAAAGGCTTTGTATTGTATAGATGAAGCCGAATTTCCTCGACTTACAAGCAGAACTGGAGGTATAAACATTCTGAATCTACAAATCAAAGACACTAATGACGTTGCGACTTTCGTCCTGCCATTATGGAGGACAAACAAATAATTACAACACGATTGTGATGCGTATTTTACAAAGGACGAAATTGGCCATTTTTCGTCCTAATCGATGGTAAGGTCCTTTGTTAAAGGGTTTTTATCCATACAGCGACGTCTAGTTTTACAGGGTGTATTCCAGTACCAGTAATTAGCTTATACAATACCCGCGGAAAATCAAAGTCAATTGTGAGTTTGAAGGATCAAGGGTATTATCACTGTCAACCAATTGGATGAATTAATAGCGACATGTAAATTCAATTACGCCAGAAAAGGAAGAGAGAGGTATATACCTACAGCTTTCTCTGATGACTGACACAGTGAGGCTTATGTGACATTCCAAATTCCTACACTTTTACTTGACCGTAATGGTGGGAGGAAATGCTGAAATTTTACTTCCTTGATCATATTAAGATTCCTCGGGAATCCTCTTGGTAATATACGCACAGAGAAAACTGTCTTCGCCAAGACCCAATAGGTTCCCTTCAGTTCAATCCTTACTCAGTTACCACTTTCTTGTATTTCACATCCTGGTCTTGTTTAAAATTAGGAGACAAAACAATCCCTGAAGAACCCAACTCCTAACCTACAATCTACAAGGTATCAATGGTGACAATATTATCGCTTTTACAGGCAAATCTAAAGGTACAGTGTTCTAGGTCGCTGAGGCCAACACTCCATTAAGTACCCTAAGAAGCTGGTTACGTATATCATTGGCCTTTAGAAAAATTGTGATAACTGAATAGGAAGTTCTATATCTTTTGCTGATATGATATTTTGGACTGCAGATAAAAGGAATGTAGGAGTATCATTGGCGTAACAGACACAAGAATTTTACAGTACACGACAAGAATACAGCAGATGAGAACACATGTACCTGCTGACCATTAACTGGTCATTAGGCGTATGGGTGTGGTACAGCTGCTGTCAAACAACTGTTCAACATGTCAGTTTCTTTGAAAGGGGTCTCTATTTTTCATCTGATATATCCAATGACATCTTGGGAGGGCATCTCTAAACATTGCCGCTGTATCAGAGGAAAGGGATCTCTTTATCTTGTTCAATATATCCTCCAACATCAGGGAAGGAATCTCTAAATATTACCCACTATATACCAGAAATGGGGTCTCTTTATCTTGTCTGATATATCAAATGACATCTTGGGACATTTTTGCCAGAAATATCAGACTAGGTAGAGACATATATAGCAAGCCTTATCATACAGCTCATCAAAGATAAGATTTCATACCTAGCATTGACCAGGACACAGTGTGTGGTCAATTCCTTCTGGGCATATATAACAGCCAGTGGAAGACTTTACAATACAGCTAGTTCTGGTCACTGTAGATAAGATTGAATATCTAGATTTTACCAGAACACAGTGGTCGATCAGTTTGAATGACCAGCAGGTTAAGCTCAATAGTAGATTCCAAAGCTCCAGGATTTTGCCCTTCAAACTTATTACTATGATACTTTAAGCCTTGCCATGATTACAGGAAGTTGTGTCCACTCTCCATGTAAACTCTGACTACGGGGATTAATTATTTTCCAATGGTTAATGGGATGACCAGCATCCTTGGCTTGACTGCTGATCAGCTAATAAACTGATACATGGCCTTGTGTGAAATTGACCCCATTCTCTATCTATGCTAATTAACCTGTCCTTTTGTATAACCTGTGATATCGACCTGCTATCGACCTGCTTGTATTTTATCCTACCAGTGACCCTTTACTCTGACTCCAACTTCAAACACATGCCATTTATTAATAATCATAATGCTGGTATCAAATTCCGACTCCTAGGCTCAATTTTCTAAGATAGGACCCATATTGGCTATTACCATGGTAACTAATCAGATTTCACCCTGGTTATGACATCTAGTCAGAAACATCACTATAAAGATGTTCTAGGAGTATAACTAATGCATAAATCAATCACCACTGGTGGACCAAACTGACCTTCAGCTAGACACCATGGTCAGAGTTTTGCTCCATCGATCATATCTTTATTTTCCCTTTATTTCAAGTTTGACTTTTTCAACTTTTATTTCATTATAACACTCAATTTTCACACCTTCGTTAGTTGTAAAACAAAATGTCTTCATTAATATGAATTTGTTATGGGAAAGGGATGCTTATATAGTACTTAAAAACTGACACAACGGATAGCTATACTAAAATTTGTAAAAAATAGGTGCCGTTACGGCGTAAATGAAAAATGTTTTGCCCCTCTTTCCTGGAGAAGATCGGGGACTGTTACCTACTCAACTGTCAGCGTCCCTGTCAGGATCAATGTACGACTCAACAGGTCATCGTTAACCATCACTACGGTATGTTAATTGCGAGAACTTCCAAAAACCACAGTCCCACTTGGATGCCGGAAATTCTGCCCAGTGCTGCCATTTTTTATGGTGATGTCTTTGAGAGTTACCAGTGAAATGAAATGAACCACATGTATTCACAAGACTGTTTTTGTCATTGTGTTGAACTGCACATAAGTTTTTAGTAAGTTTACAATGCTTAAGCTACATCTACCTTATTGGATTGCTGAATTAGTTTGGCTTTTGCAATTTAAAATGTCTTTACAATAATGAACCACTAAAATGAGAAACCAGTAAAACCACAATATATAACTCTTTCTTGACCAATTTAAAGACTAACTGTAATGATTGACCAGTGGTCAGGAGAGCATGGCCTCTCAGGGCCTGACCGAGATTCAAACCTTTGACCGCCCAAACATTATACTGTTGCTCTAATCACCCGCACTAGCGAGGCATCAGTTATACCCCAGGGCCAAGTCACGCTACAGTTATATCCAAAACAAAAATTAAGGGGAGGTTACCGTATGTATGGAACACTGCAAAGGAGGAGCTCTCTAGTGTTTTGTATTCAGTGGGACAGGACCCCTTAATGAAAGAAGGACATGGAAGTTCAGGGTAGACCATGTGCGTGTCAAAGAAATCCCATATCATGAAAGATCACTCCTCATGACATTAGATACCTGTCAAATGAGATCACATGTCAAGAGAGGTCTAGGCAATGAGACAACCTGTTTACAGAGATCACTTGTCAAGAGAGATATAGGCAATGAGACAACCTATTTACAGAGATCACTTATCAAGAGAGATATAGGGAATGAGACAACCTGTTTACAGAGATCACTTGTCAAGAGAGGTGTAGACAATGAGACAACCTGTTTACAGAGATCTCTGTCAAGAGAGATATAGGCAATGAGGCAACCTATTTAAAGAGATCACTTGTCAAGAGAGGTCTAGGCAAGGAGACAACCTGTTTACAGAGATCACTTGTCAAGAGAGGTCTAGACAATGAGACAACCTGTTTACAGAGATCTCTGTCAAGAGAGATATAGGCAATGAGACAACCTATTTAAAGAGATCACTTGTCAAGAGAGGTCTAGGCAATGAGACAACCTGTTTACAGAGATCACTTATCAAGAGAGGTCTAGGCAATGAGACAACCTGTTTACAGAGATCACTTGTCAAGAGAGGTCTACGCAATGAGACAACCTGGTTACAGAGATCACTTATCAAGAGATGTCTAGGCAATGAGACAACCTGGTTACAGAGATCTCTTGTCAAGAGAGGTCTAGGCAATGAGACAACCTGGTTACAGAGATCACTTGTCGAGAGAGGTCTAGGCAATGAGACAACCTGTTTACGGAGATCACTTATCAAGAGAGGTCTAGGCAATGAGACAACTTGTTTACAGAGATCACTTGTCAAGAGAGGTCTACACAATGAGACAACCTGGTTACAGAGATCACTTATCAAGAGATGTCTAGCCAATGAGACAACCTGGTTACAGAGATCTCTTGTCAAGAGAGGTCTAGGCAATGAGACAACCTGTTTATAGAGATCACTTATCAAGAGAGGTCTAGGCAATGCGACAACCTGTTTACAGAGATCACTTATCAAGAGCGGTCTAGGCAATGAGACAACCTGTTTACAGAGATCCCTTATCAAGAGAGGTCTAGGCAATGCGACAACCTGTTTACAGAGATCACTTGTCAAGAGAGGTCTAGACAATGAGACGACCTGTTTACAGAGATCACTTGTCAAGAGAGGTGTAGGCAATAAGACAACCTGTTTACAGAGATCACTTGCCAAGAGAGGTCTAGGCAATAAGACAACCTGTTTACAGATATCACTTGTCAAGAGAGGTCTACACAATGAGACAACCTGGTTACAGAGATCACTTATCAAGAGAGGTCTAGGCAATGAGACAACCTGTTTACAGAGATCACTTGTCAAGAGAGGTCTAGGCAATAAGACAACCTGTTTACAGAGATCACTTGTCAAGAGAGGTCTACACAATGAGACAACCTGGTTACAGAGATCACTTATCAAGAGAGGTCTAGGAAATGAGACAACCTGGTTACAGAGATCACTTGTCAAGAGAGGTCTAGGCAATGAAACAACCTGTTTACAGAGATCACTTGCCAAGAGAGGTCTAGGCAATAAGACAACCTGTTTACAGAGATCACTTGCCAAGAGAGGTCTACACAATGAGACAACCTGGTTACAGAGATCACTTATCAAGAGAGGTCTAGGCAATGCGACAACCTGTTTACAGAGATCACTTATCAAGAGAGGTCTAGGCAATGAGACAACCTGGTTACAGAGATCACTTGTCAAGAGAGTTCTAGGCAATGAGAAAACCTGTTTACAGAGATCACTTGTCAAGAGAGGTCTAGGCAATGAGACAACCTGTTTACAGAGATCACTTATCAAGAGAGGTCTAGGCAATGAGACAACCTGTTTACAGATATCACTTATCAAGAGAGGTCTAGACAATGAGACAACCTGGTTACAGAGATCAGTTATCAAGAGAGGTCTATGCAATGCGACAACCTGTTTACATATATCACTTATCAAGAGCGGTCTAGACAATGAGACAGCCTGGTTACAGAGATCACTTAGCAAGAGAGGTCTAGGCAATAAGACAACCTGTTTACAGCGATCAATTGTCAAGAGAGGTCTAGGCAATGTGACAACCTGTTTACACAGATCACTTGTCAAGAGGGGTCTAGACCGTGAGACAACCTGGTTACAGAGATCAGTTATCAAGAGAGGTCTATGCAATGCGACAACCTGTTTACAGAAATCCCATATAATGAAAGATCACTCCTCATGACATTAGATACCTGTCAAATGAGATCACATGTCAAGAGAGGTCTCGGCAATGAGACAACCTATTTACAGAGATCACTTGTCAAGAGGGGTCTAGACCGTGAGACAACCTGGTTACAGAGCAAGAGAGATATAGGCAATGAGACAACCTGTTCACAGAGATCACTTGTAAGAGAGGTCTAGACAATGAGACATCCTGGTTACAGAGATCAGTTATCAAGAGAGGTCTAGGCAATGAGACAACCTGGTTACAGAGATCACTTGTCAAGAGAGGTATAGGCAATGAGACAACCTGTTTACAGAGATCTCGTAACAAATGGTTTCAGAAACCACTTAATTATCTTGAAAAACAGTGTTTTCAAAGACCAATAAATTCAAATATCATGAGCTATTAGCAGCAATAAGACAAAGGATTTCAGGGATTTTTCATACAGAACACGTAATCCAGCATTGATACATTCATTATGTCATGGGAAACAAAAGCCTTCAATGATCAGTTGTATTCAGAATCCACTTAAACGCCATCCGAAACCATATTTTTAGAGACACGTTGTCCAGAGAAACAAACTGTTTTCAAAGACCTATCTAATTCAGAGATCACTTACAAAACAAAAAGGTTTGGGAAATCCATACATAGTATCATCACCACCACCAAGATTGGGTTACAGCACCCATTCAGCAGCCCTAAAAGTACAGCCAGTGTAGTGGGTTATACGTGTCACCAGATATTTATAGGTCTCATTACCTGGAAATGGTAGGACAAACACGTTGTCCAAGCAGAATACATGGATTCAGTATCAAATGTCAGAAAAACATATATACTGAGGTTGTTCTTTTTTCTATAAATGTTTGCAGAAAACCTGTAAATGAATGGTTATTTTCTGTAATGATGCAGAAGATTCTACACCTAGGGTACATTTGTTACAGACATCACATAAAGAGTATAGTTCGCTTCCAAACCATTGATCTCAAGCTTCCTAGGAGGATAATAATATAATAATAATAATGAAAATTTGAGGTTCTTAAGTACCGCTTTATCACAACCTAGTTCATAGGTTGTCTCAAAGACATTTTATGTAAAATTAAAACCTGCCACACTCCATCCCAAACAATGCTTCAACCCACGTTCTAACTCTCTGTCACTACAAATAGAGCCACAAACACTATTTTAGTAGCAGTGTGCTTCCACGGGGATCAAACCAGTGACCCCCCACACTTCCCAGTCCACCGCTCTACAGACTTTACAAAAGGAACAATTCCCTTGAGAGCAAAGCTAACGGCAATCGGCAATCTTAATCTTATGTACAATAATTAAAACTCACAACACCTGTACCATAAACATAAAATAAGTGTTCTGAATTTCAATTTATAGTCAACATGACGTATTAGAAATTAAATAGAACAGTAGCAACATACACACCATGTGTCAGTCTAACACTGCAGGAACAAATTTGATACAAAACCGTACACTAAAATCCTCTAACCAGTAAGTGCCAGAAACTTATGTGTTACTGAGTATACAACACTGTGTAAAATTTATAGATATGTTTATATAACCTGCAGCATATCGCTTGTTATAATTTATCCCAAAGAAAATATCTCATCCCATCTATTCAACAGTGCTGTTTTATTCCAACTTACACATTCAAGAAAGTTAAACATATAATTAACTGGTAATGAAAATTCACAGCCCTAATATTAAATTCCCCCCCCCCTCNCGGTCTCCTCATATCCTAAATTCTAAATTTGACTATCCCCTAGTATCTACAAACAGATAATAACTTCAAATGTTTTCTCATTTTGATTTTTAACTAGAATAGGTGATCATAATTATTCCATTAAAACCAATATATTATTGAAATCTACATGCCTTTGTATATAAACCTATATAGATGTAAATGGTGTCAACACCATACATTAGAGACACTGGTCACATGTCCTTATTTACTACCAAGACAACAGTGACAAATGCAGCTATTAAACAAAATATGCAAAAGCATTGAAAGATTCAACAACAGATATTGGCTGTGTCTGTCTGAATACCTCATCCAAATGGTGTTGTTTTTTAACAAATATAGGAAATCAAATACTATGTAGTAAATCTAATAGTTTAGTAGTTCGTTATTGTATGTTAACAAGTGACCCCGTTATACATATAATTGTGCCATCATTCGAGAGGGAAGAAACACTGTAAATTAGTTATATTTTTGTGGTATTTTTTATTTTAGCAAAAAAGCCAAGGTTAATATTCATATGAATTTAAGAATAATGTGACAGTTATTTAAACCTAAGGTATTACGAAGTATACAGTAAGTGACACAAAGTAATGTCCTAATTATGAAGTAGGAGAGTATAAGGTCTTGGGCTCCTGAATTAAGTGTGTGTTGAGATAAAAAAATATATAGGGTTCGTGGGCATATACAACAAACAATATAAGCTCTGCAGATCGTTTAAAGGAGCTTTTGTCTCACAAACCTAATTAAAGTGAATCTACAGCACTGGGTTGTCTGTGAACGGTACTGTAGATATACACTGATATCACCTATATACTTCATGTACTAAGATGTACATTTATGCGAAGGCTTCAACCCAGCAAGAGTAATGTAAATAACACAGGTATATACAGGAATATAGTAAATACGTTATACACAGCGGATTATCGAAAAAGATTTTATCGTGACGTAAACAATGATGAAATACCTACAAGGGATTGAAACAGTTCGTTACCAGTACAGGTTAAAGCTCGGTAACTTTTTACTTATGCATTCATGTTCTGTAATCTCTGAGTGTGTGTGACTAGAAAATGGAAGGGTTTCAATCAATTAATAGATAATGAAGTGTGGCGGGGTTACATTGACATGGTGCTGAGATCTGTCACAGAAATCTGTCTCCTTAAGACCAGTCATCACCAGTGCACACAACTTCAAATCCTCTCAATAAAATCAATTCTGTACATTATAGTCTCATAGATGTGTATTACTTCATAACATCATGTGTATTACCTCATAACATACTGTGTATTACCTCATAACATCATGTGTATTACCTCATAACATCACGTGTATTACCTCATAACATCATGTGTATTACCTCAAAACATCGTGTGTATTCTCCCTCATAACATTGACCTCATAACATCATGTGTATTACCTTATACCATCATGTGTATTACCTCAAAACATCGTGTGTATTCTCCCTCATAACATTGACCTCATAACATCATGTGTATTACTTCATAACATCATGTGTATTACCTCATAACATCCTGTGTATTACCTCATAACACCATGTGTATTACCTCATAACATCCTGTGTATTACCTCATAACATCATGTGTATTACCTCATAACATCATGTGTATTACCTCATAACATCATGTGTATTACCTCATAACATCCTGTGTATTACCTCATAACATCATGTGTATTACCTCATAACATCATGTGTATTACCTCATAACATCATGTGTATTACCTCATAACATCCTGTGTATTACCTCATAACATCATGTGTATTACCTCATAACATCATGTGTATTACCTCATAACATCATGTGTATTACCTCATAACATCCTGTGTATTACCTCATAACATCCTGTGTATTACCTCATAACATCATGTGTATTACCTCATAACATCATGTGTATTACCTCATAACATCATGTGTATTACCTCATAACATCCTGTGTATTACCTCATAACATCATGTGTATTACCTCATAACATCATGTGTATTACCTCATAACATCATGTGTATTACCTCATAACATCCTGTGTATTACCTCATAACATCCTGTGTATTACCTCATAACATCCTGTGTATTACCTCATAACATCATGTGTATTACCTCATAACATCATGTGTATTACCTCATAACATCATGTGTATTACCTCATAACATCCTGTGTATTACCTCATAACATCCTGTGTATTACCTCATAACATCCTGTGTATTACCTCATAACATCCTGTGTATTACCTTATAACATCATGTGTATTACCTCATAACATCATGTGTATTACCTCATAACATCATGTGTATTACCTCAAAACATCGTGTGTATTCTCCCTTATAACATTGACCTCATAACATCATGTGTATTACCTCATAACATCATGTGTATTACCTCATAACATCGTGTGTATTCTCCCTCATAACATTGACCTCATAACATCAGGTTATATATTATATCATATTTATATTGTATGTTTACCCCCACCACCACCACCACCTCCATTAAGACTACTTAGACTACAGACATGTATATTGTGGTACAGCAGTAAACAATAATCTCTGACATCATCTTCTCCGTGCCTTTTTTCCTCGTTCACCATCACGATCGCTAGGATTGACGTAGTTGTACATTTCTCTCGTACTCGAGTAGATGAGTGTTCCTGATTACTGGCAGCGTTTCCCAAATTACCAGGTATTTACATAGCTTGCCGAGTAGCTTCTTGTCAAGTACTAACAGATAGGCATTAGGTGATTTTTGCCAGAAATGTCTGTATCCCAAAATAAAACAATAGTTGGAATCAACACATTAATTGAAACTTGGTTGTTACAGTATTGGAAAAAAAACCAAAAGTGGGTAAACACCTTGTTTATGATATCTCAAAGTTTTTATCCCAAAAACTGTTTTCTGGTTTCAGCAATGATGAGATAAAAAAAAATTCAGGAAACACAAATATAACAGGTGTTCCAAAACCCGTTATAACCTTGATGGGTCATTTGAATGTCATTATACACATGGAATAATACTTTCTTTTTCCTTTCACATGTAACTTCAAATTTTGATAACCTTAAATGAACCGAATCAATTGAACCAATGAAGTCAATGATATTACATTACTTCTGTTAGCACATTTAACTTCCCAGCCTGCAGCAGAGAACTGCTTAAGGAGGAAAGAGTTATTCCCCTTACACTATACAGGAGAGTGACATGCTATTGGGCTATACAATCACTGATTCAGCATTAACAGTTACATCAGACTGGAGGGTGGTGGTGCTGGTATGAAGTACAGTGGTTACATGTTAATCCCTGTGTCCCTCTTAGGCTGTTCACTACCCTGTGTCCCTCTTAGCCCTTTCACTACCCTGTGTCCCTCTTAGGCTGGTCACTACCCTGTGTCCCTCTTAGGCTGGTCACTAAATATGTCAAGCACAAAAATCACAAAACATCATAATTACTAGAACTTTCTCATTTTATCCCAGAAATCCCAACACGTCTTAATTTTTATAACATTTTAAATTTTGCCCCAAAATCGTAAAAACTTCTTAACTTAAAAAACATTTTTCAATTCTCAAAATCAAATTTGTTTTAGGTTATATTTCTTAAATTATTGAAGTATTTATGAATTTAAAACTTCACCTCTTGACCTTACGATGTGAATAATTTGTGGAAAATTGAGTTCTAGAACATTTTAGATTTAATGTGGAATTTCAGAACATTTCAGCGAAGAATGTTCTTAGATATGGGAAGTTTTGTGTAAGCAGTATACAAAAATATGAACCCCTGATGATTCGGTTTGTTTTCAATATAATACTACATACTAACACCTTTAAGGTGAAGGGTACCAGCAGGTTAAACTTTATGATTACCACCCTAACTGTAGTGAAATATATTGAAGTCCTTTTTAAAAAAAATACTCCATACAAAAGACATGCTGTCATGCATTTCATAAAACTAGTTGTTTTTTTAAGTTTGCATGTTTGAAAACAGAAATATAAAACAACAACAAAAAAACAAACAAAACTGCAAGGGTCAAACCCAGGAACTTTAGAATACCAAGCCTTCGCCATCTAAGAATTATAAATGAACAGTACCAAAGTGACAGGCCAATTTATGGTCCAAGAAGTCCATAAAATTTAAAATGAACATTGGTTTAAACAATATTTATTTCATATATCATATATAATAAGTACACAGGTTAATATAAATATAAATAGGATCGGGCAACAAGATTTTAAATCTTGTATTAAGCCATCTCCCTTGAAATGTAATTACATTAAAGAAGTACTACAACATACAGTTAATTAATACACATAGATTGTTTAGATTAACAGTTTGTGATAATACTGACCATTCTATTTGATGAACCAAAAATTAAAAAAAAATATGCAGGTAGGTATGATAGAAGAAAGGAAACAGTAATGAAGAGAGCATGAAAAGATCCCAGCTAGCACCTAGAATCTACCCGACTCTAACATGTACCTTTGTACCTTATCAAATATTAGTATGTTATCATCTTGAGACAGATTTGGGCCACTATAAATTAAGCGTTCAGGGTTCAAATGAATATTTAAGGTATCTATGGTGTTCATTGTAACTTGGTTAAAGAGCCTACAGTGCATCAGATAATGGGAATGAACATTGAACTTGACAGGGGAAGTAACTCTAAACCAGAACATTCCTTTTAGTTGCTTCATCTTCTATACAAAAGGGACATTATTCCAAGTTAAAACCCCACAGAGTAGAACTCTTTTCTGTGATTATTAATGATGAAGTGGTACCTTTTACCTTAACTTCCGTCACCAGGATTTGTATGTTGTATGTACTGTGTTTAATGTGGCTTCCATTTAATGGGATCCTTTAAATACCACATTTAAACTTCATTGCCTTTTTTATCTGTAATATCTATAAAGTCATTAAAACAAAATATCTATATTTTAAACAAGGACATGTCACTGATTAATAACAACATCATTGTACTTTTTAACGTCAGGTTGTGTTGAGATGTAAGTGGGTTACTGGGTTACTGGCCCACCAGAGCTGTGTTGTACTGTTGGATTTTAATGTTGTGCTTTAGTGCACTAACATCTGGACCTCTCATAATAGATAAGTTACAAAACAGAACAACGCCGATATTTATTATGACATGAACGATCAGCAGGGGTCATAAATCAACTGTAAATAAACATGTGTATTATTTTAGTGCTAATCTTATTGTAGTGGTGATCTTATTGTCATGGTGATCTTATTGTAGTGGTAATCTGATATAGCAGTAATCTTATTGTAGTGGTAATCTTATTGTAGCAGTAATCTTATTGTAGTGGTAATCTTATTTTAGTAATAATCTTATGGTAGTGGTGATCTTATTGTAGTGGTTATCTTATTTTAGTAATAATCTTATTGTAACAGTGATCTTATTGTAGTGGTAATCTTATTGTAGTGGTAATCTTATTGTAGTGGTAATCTTATGGTAGTGGTGATCTGATTGTAGCGGTGATCTTATTGTAGTGGTAATCTTATCGTAGCAGTGATCTTATTGTAGTGGTAATCTTATTGTAGAGGAAATCTTATTTTAGTGGAAATCTTATTTTAGTGGAAATCTTATTTAAATGGTAATCTTATTATAGCACTGATCTTATTTTTGTTGTATTTTTGTTTTTGTAGTACCATAATCTTAGTTTTGCACTTTTCTTGTTTGAATTATTGCACTAAAATGTGATTGTGCACTTTCTGTATAGTTTTCTACTTCATGTACTGAGGGTGCTCAATTCATCCATTAGCTAATCTATTGAAATCTCAATAATGCACTAAAAATTGAGTGAGCCAAAATAAGTATGTGTACTACTGTTAAAAGCTACAGCGGATGATGTGCAGTATTTTTATAAGAAATCTGCATCAAAATGTTTCACAAGCGTGGAAGACAATGGTGTAAAGACACTGTGCTAGTAAAATCATGAAATCTAGTAACCCTGGCTGCCACCATGACAATCAATATCATTTCTTTTTCTTTTGACATCCATTTTTTTTTCAAATCTATGAGTAATGTGTAGTAATTTCATCCCTGCGGATATCAATTACAAAGTGTGTCTCTTCACAAAGCCTTGCAAGGTGTGACTCTTATTCACAACCCTTGGCCCCTGGTTATACTGACAGGATCCAATACCAGCAGGATTTACCTCCCTTTAGTAGTGGAACTGTATATAACCAATCACTGCTCAATTAACTGCTAATGTTGGCTATCATAGCTATTCAAACCTACCTTAGAGATCATTATTCTATCACTACAGTTAAACCTGGTTAAGATATCATCATTTTATAACTATATAAAATTAAACCTTGTTTAGAGATCCTCATCCTATATCTACAGTTTAATCTATCATCCTATAGGTATAGTTAATCCTAGTTAGGAGATGATCTTATAACTACAGTTCAATCCTAGTTAGGAGATGATCTTATAGCTACAGCTGAACTTGGTTTAGAGATCATCATCCTATAAGTATAGTTAATCCTAGTTAGGAGTTGATCTTATAACAACAGTTCAACTTGGTTTAGAGATCATCATCCTATAAGTATAGTTAATCCTAGTGAGGAGATGATCTTATAACAACAGTTCAATTTGGTTGAGAGATCATCATCCTATAAGTATAGTTAATCCTAGTAAGGAGATGATCTTATAACAACAGTTCAATTTGGTTTAGAGATCATCATCCTATAAGTATAGTTAATCCTAGTAAGGAGATGATCTTATAACTACAGTTCAACTTGGTTTAAAGATCATCATTCTATAAGTATAGTTAATCCTAGTTAGGAGATGATCTTATAACTACAGTTCAACTTGGTTTAGAGATCACCATTCTATAAGTATAGTTAATCCTAGTTAGGAGATGATCTTATAACTACAGTTCAACTTGGTTTAGAGATCATCATCCTATTAGTATAGTTAATCCTAGTTAGGAGTTGATCTTCTAACTACAGTTCAACTTGGTTTAGAGATCATTATCCCATAAGTATAGTTAATCCTAGTTAGGAGATGATCTTATAACAACAGTTCAACTTGGTTTAGAGATCATCATCCTATAAGTATAGTTAATCCTAGTTAGGAGATGATCTTATAACTACAGTTCAACTTGGTTTAGAGATCATCATCCTATAAGTATAGTTAATCCTAGTTAGGAGATGATCTTATAACTACAGCTCAACTTGGTTTAGATATCATCATTCTGTAAATAAAGTTAATCCTGGTTAGGGGATCGTATAACTACAGTTTAACGTGGTTTAGAGATCATCATCCTATAAGTATAGTTAATCCTAGTTAGGAGATGTTCTTATAACTACAGGTCAACTTGGTTTAGAGATCATCATTCTGTAAGTATAGTTAATCCTAGTTAGGAGATGATCTTTTAACTACAGTTCAACTTGGTTTAGAGATCATCATTCCGTAAGTATAGTTAATCCTAGTTAGGAGATGATCTTATAACTACAGTTCAACTTGGTTTAGAGATCATCATTCTGTAAGTATAGTTAATCCTAGTTAGGAGATGATCTTATAACAACAGTTCAACTTGGTTTAGAGATCATCATTCTGTAAATAAAGTTAATCCTGGTTAGGAGATGATCTTATAACTACAGTTCAACTTGGTTTAGAGATCATCATTCTATAAGTATAGTTAATCCTAGTTAGGAGATGATCTTATAACTACAGCTCAACTTGGTTAAGATATCATCATTCTGTAAGTAAAGTTAATCCTAGTTAGGAGATGATCTTATAACTACAGTTCAACTTGGTTTAGAGATCATGTTTCTATAAGTATAGTTAATCCTAGTTAGTAGATGATCTTATAACTACAGCTCAACTTGGTTAAGATATCATCATTCTGTAAGTAAAGTTAATCCTAGTTAGGAGATGATCTTATAACTACAGTTCAACTTGGTTTAGAGATCATCATATTAAACTACTGTAATGTAACTCATTATCATTAGCAGACTAGAATACTCAAAAGGAAGTTGAGAATGTTGTTACCGAATGATGATCTCGATGATCATTAATCCGAGAAGAAACTTTGAAAAAATGTTATTTATTTGGCTTTTTATGAATAGACAAATAGGTAAGGTAGTAGTATAAAGATTTTCAACAGTTTATCCCACAAGAAATTTCAGGATTTGCCATTTAAACATTTTTCTCACCGCTCTCACGTGGATAAAATCTGGAGACCTTGATCTTCGACTTTTTAACCCCTTATGCACATCTATCATATCACAGTGCATCACCATGCCAAATTTCAAAAAGATAGGTCTTTTGGATTTCATGATAA
Source organism: Mizuhopecten yessoensis (assembly GCF_002113885.1). NCBI lineage: Eukaryota > Metazoa > Mollusca > Bivalvia > Pectinida > Pectinidae > Mizuhopecten > Mizuhopecten yessoensis. The sequence goes on along the minus strand of NW_018408798.1, from coordinate 203,658 downwards.
TTATAAGGACTGTACCCCCATGGTCTATCTGAGTAACAGTGACCTTGACCTTAGAAACTTTTTAAACCCATATTTACTCATGTAAATTTCAGCAAGTCTTTTGGATTCTTAGATAATCTCTGGAAACGAAATTGTGGACAGACAAAAAGACAGACACAGTGATTACTATAGTGCACCCTCATCTGGCAGTGACATGGGAATTCTTAAAGCACAGAGTAAGAATGGGAGATTGTGTAGGTTATCCCCCTTTCAGTTGTTCTATCAGAAGAGACACGTGAACAGATGCCTGTAGGGGTGATTTTTCCTAAGGAATTCCACAGAAGTGGTGGTGTCACCTGTACCAGCTTTGCTGGGATTGCTGGTTACAATTCGGCCACAGAAGTGGTGGTGTCACCTGTACCAGCTTTGCTGGGATTGCTGGTTACAATTCGGCCATAATGAAGGAATAAAATGCAAAAAACAAATGTACTTGCAGTTATCTTATTGATTATATCACAGCAGTCACATTAATTATTTGTGAATTGGTTGGGCGTCTAGCTGGAGCAAGGGAATAGGATGGTAAGCATATACCAGGCAAGTTTCATCACAATTCAATAACTCCTTCACATGATATCAACTGGAAACCATGAGGTGCCAAAATCCCAGATGTCTACTGTCAGCAATATTGATTTTCAAAACCCGGTCAAAAATCAATCATGAGCAGCTAATTGATACCAGAAGTATTGGTGAGAAGTTTCATAAAAGTCAAACCATTCCTAGATATCATAAATAGAATATAAGATTAAAGAGATATCATACGTAGAATATAAGATTAAAGAGATATCATACATAGAATATAAGATTAAAGAGATATCATACATAGAATATAACATTAAAGAGATATCCTACATAGAATATAACATTAAAGAGATATCATACATAGAATATAAGATTAAAGAGATATCATACATAGAATATAACATTAAAGAGATATCATACATAGAATATAACATTAAAGAGATATCCTACATAGAATATAAGATTCTATTTATCATGGTCTGACATTTATAGATCGAAAGAATGAGATTTTCAAAGTCAAAGTCACCATTAATGTCTTCAATAAACATTTACACTGTACCTTTGGATATGAAGGTTTTATTGCCCATATGACTGCAAAATGTTAAGGAGACTTGACCCCTAAATGTGACCCCTGAATGTGACCCCTGAATAAAGCCCTTTTGCTGCTTTGATAGTTCGATCTAATTAACTCATTCACCTCTGAAACTTCATAACGAACTATTCCAACTTTTGAATTGGAAGTGTTCAAATGTGTTTTCAGGCGTGAATGAGTGAAGTTGTACCAGCTGGGTACATTTCTAATGAGTGAAGTTGTACAAGTTGGGTACATTTCTAATGATTGAAGTTGTACCAGTTGGGTACATTTCTAATGAGTTAAGTTGTACAAGTTGGGTACATTTCTAATGAGTGAAGTTGTACCAGTTGGGTACATTTCTAATGAGTGAAGTTGTACAAGTTGGGTACATTTCTAATGAGTGAAGTTGTACCAGTTGGGTACATTTCTAATGAGTGAAGTTGTACCAGTTGGGTACATTTCTAATGAGTGAAGTTGTACCAGTTGGGTACATTTCTAATGAGTGAAGTTGTACCAGTTGGGTACATTTCTAATGAGTGAAGTTGTACCAGTTGGGTACATTTCTAATGAGTGAAGTTGTACCAGTTGGGTACATTTCTAATGAGTGAAGTTGTACCAGTTGGGTACATTTCTAATGAGTGAAGTTGTACCAGTTGGGTACATTTCTAATGAGTGAAGTTGTACCAGTTGGGTACATTTCTAATGAGTGAAGTTGTACCAGTTGGGTACATTTCTAATGAGTGAAGTTGTACCAGTTGGGTACATTTCTAATGAGTGAAGTTGTACCAGTTGGGTACATTTCTAATGAGTGAAGTTGTACCAGTTGGGTACATTTCTAATGAGTGAAGTTGTACAAGTTGGGTACATTTCTAATGAGTGAAGTTGTACCAGTTGGGTACATTTCTAATGAGTGAAGTTGTACCAGTTGGGTACATTTCTAATGAGTGAAGTTGTACCAGTTGGGTACATTTCTAATGAGTTAAGTTGTACAAGTTGGGTACATTTCTAATGAGTGAAGTTGTACCAGTTGGGTACATTTCTAATGAGTGAAGTTGTACCAGTTGGGTACATTTCTAATGAGTGAAGTTGTACCGGTTGGGTACATTTCTAATGAGTTCAGTTGTACCAGTTGGGTACATTTCTGATGAGTAAAGTTGTACCAGTTGGGTACATTTCTAATGAGTTAAGTTGTACCAGTTGGGTACATTTCTTATGAGTTAAGTTGTACCAGTTGGGTACATTTCTAAGTCAAACAGAAGATGAAACATGAACAGTGTGACTAGTTCTGCCTTATTTTGTTTTCTCTTGCCTCTGAGGTGTTCACAAGTTGTTTCAAAACAAAGAGGCCTATTATATCTATCATTTGTCATTCGATGGTGTTTACAGAATATGTTCCGTTGTGAAATGGTCAAGAGGTCTTTTTTAAACTGATACAATTGTTTGCTGTGATAATAGATGCCAAGGAAATTTATTTGAACAATTTTTGAAAGCCTTTTAGCCTACCAAGCTACAGGCCAAATATGATAACCCCGTGTACTATAGTTTATAAGAAGGTGTTCATTGAAGTTTTCAACACATGTCACCTTGAAAGTGTGTTAAGGTCATTGCTAACAACATATTGGATAGCCCTTTGAATATGAACATCGTGACTCTGGGAATTGTAGTTCTTATGTCATTGGAATAGTTAAACACATTTGACCCCTATTATGTTAAATATGGATCAAGGTGATATATATAGTAACAAAATTGAAAGCCTCTCTCCACAGCAAGCTTTAGATCATAATATAATGATTTTAGACATTTCGGTCCTTGCAAAGATTTCATCTGAAGTTTTCAACATATAGCTGATCCTTGTGGCCTTGAATGTCTACTCCACAGAAAGCTACAGGCCAAATATCAAGGCTTTAAATTTCTAGGATTTTAAGAAGAAGTTATTATAACGCAAAAAGATGTCAACTAAAGTTAGGTAATTGATTGGATGCAGATTTATGTACTGCATAGATTTATCTTGTGTTCCAAGGTCAAGTCCTAACTCATATCCCAAGGTCATTTACTAACTGGTTTGCCAAGATCAAGTTCTTTCAGGAATACAAAGTTCATGCACGGTATGGTATTTCAAGGTCGTGTACTACTTGGTATTCCATGGTCATGCACTTCCTGGTATTCCAAGGTCATGCATTTCCTGGTATTTCAAGGTCATGTACAACCTGATATTCCAAGGTCACGCATTTCCTGGTATTTCAAGGTCATATACTACCTGATATTTCAAGGTGATGAACTATCTGGCATTTCAAGGTCGAGCTCTTTCTGGTATTTTAACGTTAAATACTAACTGATATTTCAAGGTCATTGACTTCAAAAATCTTACCACACTTAAACTTAACAAATGCGAATGTCATTCATAAATTTTAATGTTTTAACTTATATTGCCCTGTCATTTACTTATTCCCTGAACTAATCTTTGGTGATTTATTTTTTTCTCCAGAAACAGTAAACATCTTTATCAATATACTTTTAAAATATCCAACCCCTGTTGTTCAATGATACGGTTGGTTCTTGATGTACTGTTTGTATAATAGCATCCTTCCAGACTACTATTAAGAAACAATGAAGTAGGGTTGTTATCTGTGTAGGTGTGTAGGTGTGTACGTGTGTAGGTGTGTATATATTGGCACCATGTCAGTGCAGGTTGTAACCATATCTACACATGTAGGACTGCCTTACAAATTGTTATAGTTTACAGTTCACCTACTTCCATGTGTCTGAAAATAAAAATATATGCCAGTCCAACAAATAGCAAGCACTTTGCGGCCAGCCTTCCCCTCTCCCCTCCTTCCATTACTCCCCCTCCCCACACCCGTGCTGTGAGGTAACATAAAGGCCTGACGCACCACACAGCTACTGAAGGTAACAAATGTCTGTGGACCCATCAACTACAGGCGAACACACCGAGACTCAACATGCACATGTCGTCATCACTGGATGAGATTGTAGATTACCTGTGGCACCCGCCGAGCCTTCCCGGCAGCTTCTTCCTCCGACGTGGTATGTGCACACCAAGTTTTTTGAACTTCTTATATACAGCGGCAGCAGCCATTAAAATGATAACATGGATTTGGCTGTAAGAAAGTCTCCATATAATCACCGTGGTTACGGAGGCCACACATAATCCCATGTCAAACCATGATGGTCGACCGTGGACCACACAGTAAACGCTGTGTGTATCCCCCTTCCTCTCTCGCTCCTACGACACAGTTGTACACCTCCACCGTGCAGAGATTGGTTCCTCCTTCATTTGTTCCTGATTGTTATCTCTATCACAGAACACACTCTCCCGTTGCCAAGACTGACAGTAAGGGTAGTGTGGTGCTCCTCACTGTTGTTTGCCTCTACAAAGTCAGCGCTGATGAATTCTCCAGGTTCCTGGACCAGGTAGCAGCTATGTCATGGTTGTATGTACAATTTGCTGTCCAAAATTCCGCAGACACTTTGGCATTTGGCGACGACCATAGCGTTAGATCTCCCCTGGAAGTTGAAGTGTGTTGCCGTGGCCATTATAACGACGCATTACCTCCATCATTTTATCACTGAGAGCTTCGTGTGGACCTGGTGGAAGGAGTTTGTCGCTGGATTGATTTAGACCTTAATAGTATAAAACACACCTTTCATTTTTAGCACTCGTCCCAGTAATCCTTCATCATGTACATGTACTAATCAGTCGTCTATATCAAACGTGGAAATCTAGGAACACAGACCTATTGGAGGTTAGCTGGATGGGGGAGCTACTAATTGATATATACTTGTGATGTTTGTGAGCTGTCGTATGTGAGAACATGCATGCTGCGTGTGCGTTTAGGAGTAATCACACTTTAAACCTGCTGGATAGAAACTGCACTTCTTGATCCCTAAAGCACATTCATCATCCACTTGACGACACTAGTACATACCTCAGTGCTGCATATAGAGCATCTATAGAAATGTGCCTACAGCTTCCGTGTGACAATGCCATCTATGACAATGACTATTTAATACTCCATTTAAGGTGATATGAAACAAATTTCTGTCCATTCATATTATATTTTATTACCTAAAGTACATATTTTGATTGAAAAAAAAAATCATAATTTGAATATTTTAATCAAAATGAAAACAACTGAGTTTTGTTCAATATCATTGTCACATTTTCAGCCTCATAATGTACATTAAAGAGGATGATTGTTATATTTATGAAAATTTAAATGATTTGAATTTTACCTGACTTATCAAGCTAAAGAAAGTTCCTAGGGAAGGGACTAACTGTCAGTTAACAGTTAACTGTACAGTGTAAACAGAGAGTCCCTCAATCTACATCAACTGTTAAAACAAGGAAAACAATGAAATGTTAGAACATAAAACAATACCTGTCTTTAACAACCACCTTTTTTAATAGAATAAGGTTGAAATGTCAGTATTACATGTCTATAACAGCAAGCCGTTTATACACTATAATTAGGTTGACATGTCAGTAATACCTGTCTATAACAATCAACCCTTTATACACTATAATTAGGTTGACATGTCAGTATTACCTGTCTATAACAATCAACCCTTTATACACTATAATTAGGTTGACATGTCAGTATTACCTGTCTATAACAATCAGTCCTTTATACACTATAATACGGTTGACATGTCAGTATTACATGTCTATACCAATCAACCCTTTATACACTACAATAAGGTTGACAGGTCAGTATTACCTGTCTAAAACAATCAGTCCTTTATACACTATAATAAGGTTGACATGTCAGTATTACCTGTGTATAACAATCAGTCCTTTATACACTACAATAAGGTTGATATGTCAGTATTACCTGTCTAAAACAATCAGTCCTTTATGCACTATAATACGGTTGACATGTCAGTATTACCTGTCTCTAACAATCAACCCTTTATACGCTATAATTAGGTTGACATGTCAGTATTACCTGTCTATAACAATCAGTCCTTTATACACTACAATAAGGTTCACATGTCGGTACCACCTACCAGTAACAGCCAGCCCTTTATATACTATAACTAGGTTCACATGACGGTACCACCTACCAGTAACAGCCAGCCCTTTATATACTACAACTAGGTTCACATGTCGGTACCACCTACCAGTAACAGCCAGCCCTTTACGTACAATAACTTAGTTAACACGTCAATATGTACTCGTCTATAATGGTCAGTTCCTGAGGGAACATTTCTCTTACAGTGTTTTTTCGGGGCAGGTATAGTGGCAGACAAGTCAGACTTGAGCATTATACCTCCCCAGACAACACTAAAACAGAACTGTTCCCGAGGTAAGGGCCATAATGGATTTAGTACTGCAAGTCTTCCCTGCAAACCTTGTCTGTGTGCTCGCGCAATAGAAATCTCCTTCTATGTTTCCGTCATTGGTGAGAAATTGGCCAATAAACTGTCCGATTCAGGAGTACATAGCCATTTTCTTCTCTCCTTTCTTGCATGAACTCTCTATATACAGTTACAGTGAATGTTGTTGTCTGTATCAGAACAAGAGTAGTTAGCTACATCATGTGACACACGGAAGTACAACAGTACCTGTCTATGATGACCACCTCTATAAAACTGTACAGATTTATTGAGCTCTGTGACATATAAGGATGAAATCTGTCCACAGATACAACCTAATACAGCAGCAATCCAGGTTTCTCCCACTCTTCCTAGAGTTGTCTCCCTTATTGTCCCGGCCTCGCTTTTCTGTCGACCCCTAGTTTAATTTGTAGATAGCTATATATATCACAATGAAAACAATGAAATGACATCAAGTTTAACATTCAGATGACGTCATATTGTAACTGGGTAATTGATGTAGAAAGCATTCTAATTAATGGAAACAATTCCTTTTAGAGGTTGAGAAAAATAATCCTTCTCCATTTTTGGGATGAGATAAAAAAGTATTCAAGAGAGAAGAAATTTTATTTACCGTCGCATATTACAAACAAAATAACATTAGCACTGTAGTGCTATTCTTGCGACAAGATAACACTAGTAGTAAGAGTTCTAATTGTTAGCTCTGGTGTGAGACCTCACCATTTGGGTAAGGAATCTATAGTCTCACCCCGGAAATAGGGCAAGATTCTATTATTACTGTAAGTATTATTGAAATTTGGCTAAATCTTCTGAAAGTATATGATGACATGTACCAGTAAAGGTTTTTTACGATGGACAAGTCAATAAGACGGATACAGTTAATAAACTACGACCACTCTCTCAAAGGAAACTTTGTACCAAACTTCCAAAGAAAACATTAATATATATTCTTACCAGTAAAGTTGCTTTTATTCCAACAAAAACACTATGTTCCATTTTGACAACTTATGAAAATTGTTCACAGCTAACCAGGCTTAAATAAATTGGTTCCATATCAACATGTTAAAGAGAATTAACAAAGCTTCAGAAATAAAGCATATGCAGTTTTAAATTAAAACAAAAATCTTAATGTAACTGTAATTAATTAACCTGTACATTTAATATAATGGAACTGAAGGTAGAAACATGAAGTAATTTGATAAACCAGTGTAGCGTGTAGCTGACATTATCCACCCGGTACATAAACACAGACTAATTAAGTTTTATTTACCCTGGTAGGAAGGGTTTTATGCAAGAGAAAGTTTACAAGGAAAACAAAAGGTTGCAAAATTAGTATGAAATGCCGACATGTGTAAAATATACACTTTCACAGAATATACTTTATGTAAGACAAATATCATTTGTGCCAAAAGCCTCATTTTTTGCATGTTTTTACAACAAATTCCTGCCTTTGACTTGGCTATGCTTCAAAAAACCTGGACAAACCATTAAGAACACATATAAGAAAGATTTCTTACAGTCAGGGAAACGTGATATGTCTTACAAGTGTACCACCGTATACTCATATTGTTATGTTCACCCTGTATCTTTGGGGAATAAATTCTCCTCAAGGCCACTTTAGAACTTCTCAAGTGGTATCATTTAAAACACATGACCAGCAGATACTGGCTAAGGGGAGATAACTACGTACCATCCATCTCAACTATATGGACATGTAACAAAACCATTAAATCATTACTATTCCCCCCTGTATGATTCAGTTTACTTTGACGTCGAAAACAATCCAGTATCAATATGACCCATCCTTTGATGAGATCTGTGCCTCAAATAAGGCCACAACAACATTTGTACAAGTTTCCTGTCTCTGAAACAGGCATAGTTGCCAAAATGACCCTATATTGTACAAAGACTTTCAATGTTTTACTCATATTCTTTGCTTTTGAAATCAGTAGAAATCTATATATTTTCCTTTCTTCTCGAAATCGATTAATTTGTTGCATAGAACAGCTTAAACTGTGGTATTTTACATGACTATTCTATCAAACAGGGCTAACTGTAAATGACACCCAAAAAAAATGAAAAGGTGACAGGTATGAAAATACTTGGCCTACCTACTAGAAACTATCAATACACATTTATTTTTAATTCTGTTTATGATTATTGATTTGGTTTATAATGTACAACCAGGCAAAGACCTATTGGATACGTGATCATTCTTACTAGTGCAGTTAAAACCATTAACTTGTCAAAACGTAACCACTAGTACTTGGTAATGAATTCCTTGTCAAAACGTAACCACTAGTACTTGGTAATGAATCTAACCACTAGTACTTGGTAATGAATTCCTTGTCAAAACCTAACCACTAGTACTTGGTAATGAATTCCTTGTCAAAACCTAACCACTAGTACTTGGTAATGAATTCCTTGTCAAAACCTAACCACTAGTACTTGGTAATGAATTCCTTGTCAAAACCTAACCACTAGTACTTGGTAATGAATTCCTTGTCAAAACCTAACCACTAGTACTTGGTAATGAATTCCTTGTCAAAACCTAACCACTAGTACTTGGTAATGAATTCCTTGTCAAAACCTAACCACTAGTACTTGGTAATAAATTCCTTGTCAAATCATAATTTCATTCTTGAAAACTGAACTTAAATATTTGAAAAAAATTCACCATGAAGTAATAGTTAGAATTAGAGATAAAAACAAAATTTGACCATCCATCTCAAGACTAAAGAGTTGTTATAATGGAATTGCTGATGATATCATAAGTCAAATATTGATTTCTGGGGAATTTGTTCTTGGTAAGAACTAAATCTCTTTCCAGTAAATCGGATTTCCTGATTAAAACTGTCTTTGTGGCTTATTATTAAAATCCTCTTTACTGTGATGTCTTCGAGATAACTTTGACTGTAAGAAATCCATGGCTAATGTTTGGAGACATGTATATTTTTGACATTTTCAGAATTACTGTGCACTGACTCAGACCCCAGCAGACTGGCACCAACCACCAACAACCGACTTAAACCCCAGCAGACTGGTACTGACCACGTACAACTGATTCAAACACCGGCAGATTGGCACCAACCACCAACAACCGACTCAAACCCCAGCAGATTTGCACCAACCACCAACAACCGACTCAAACACCAGCAGATTTGCACCAACCACGTACAACTGACTCAAACACCAGCAGACTGGTACAGACCACCTTCAGCCAACTAAAACCCCCAGCAGACTGGAACCAACCACCTTCAACCATCTCAAACCCCAGTATACTGGCACCAACCACCTAAAACCGACTCAAATCCCGACAGACTGGAACCAACCACCTTCAACCATCTCAAACCCCAGTACACTGGCACCAACCACCTACAACCGACTCAAATCCCGGCAGACTGGAACCAACCACCTTCAACCATCTCAAACCCCAGCACACTTGCACCAACCACCTACAACTGATTCAAACCCCAGCAGATTGGCACCAACCACCTACAACCGACTCAAATCCCGGCAGACTGGAACCAACCACCTTCAACCATCTCAAACCCCAGTACACTGGCACCAACTACCTAAAACTGACTCAAATCCCGGCAGACTGGCACCAACCACCTTCAACCATCTCAAACCCCAGTACACTTGCACCAACCACCTACAACTGACTCAAACCCCAGCAGATTGGCACCAACCACCAACAACCGACTCAAACACCAGCAGATTTGCACCAACCACCAACAACCGACTCAAACCCCAGCAGATTGGCACCAACCACCTACAACCGACTCAAACACCAGCAGATTTGCACCAACCATGTACAACTGACTCAAACACCAGCAGACTGTTACTGACCACCTTCAGCCAACTCAAACCCCCAGCAGACTGGTACCAACCACCTTCAACCATCTCAAACCCCAGTACACTGGCACCAACCACCTACAACCGACTCAAATCCCGGCAGACTGGTACCAGCCACCTTCAACCATCTCAAACCCCAGTACACTGGCACCAACCACCTACAACCGACTCAAACACCAGCAGACTGGTACTGACCACCTACAACCAACTCAAATACCGGCAGACTGGCACCAACCACCTACAACCAACTCAAACACTGGCAGACTGGTACTGACCACCTACAACCGACTCAAACACCTGCAGACTGGTACCAACCACCTACAACCGACTCAAACACCAGCAGACTGGTACGGACCACCTACAACCGACTCAACCACCAGCACACTGGTACCAACCACCTCCAACCGACTCAAACACCTGCAGCCTGGTACCAACCACCTACACCCGACTCAAACACCAGCAGACTCGCACGAACCACCTACAACCGACTCAAACCCCGGCAGACTGGTACTGACCACCTGCAACCGACTCAAACACCACTAAACTGGTACCAACCACCTCCAACCGACTCAAACACCACTAAACTGGTACCAACCACCTACAACCGACTCAAACACCAGCAGACTGGTACTGACCACCTACAACCAACTCAAACACCACAAAATTTGAACAACAAGCGCATATTTATGAATCAAATAATGGCAGAACAGTTCTATATAGTTTTGTCAAAATTGTATAATCAATATCAAAAATGTCCCAGTTAATCAGATGCCAAGGAATAATTTCTAATTTCAAATCAACCCTCATGGAAAATTGAATTTCCTGGGCCAGTGGTTTGGTGCAGCAATGCCCCTATAGATCTTTCACTCATTAGAAAAGAATTTCCTTGGCCCAAGGATGTCCATGTGAAATTGGTTCAAAATCTCTTTAGCCATACTAGACTAGTAGTTTTTAATGATGACTGACAACAAATGAGTGACACTGTGCCACGGCATAATAACAATTTTTAGTAAGTTATTAAATTCCTCGGCTGATTGCACATAAAATATTACAAAAACGAGGAAAGTGTTTGTGATAATATGGCAGTGACATCAAACCAGTGCCACATGGATACAAAAACTTGGCAGCAAATTATTGACTTTCCTCACAGATACATATGAAACAGATATGGCAACTCGACAATTTTTCATTTGAACATAAATTGTAAGTTTTGACAGGAATTAGTAACTGTGGGAAGGCATGCAACCCTGCCAAGCTCACAGTGACTGTGTGACGCACACAGCTCTACCAAAGTATGACAGACATTGCGTCAGAGACCGTCTGATGTTGGGGATGCCTGACAGTAAGAGAGTAGGGGAGAAGTGTGGTCCATGCTAACAGATGATGGGGTGTTAGATAATATGATAGATGACAGAAAACACTTCTACCAGGAATCTGTAGAATGTATAGCTCAGCAGTTATGGTCAATACTGGCCATCGTCTTGTACCAACCTTATTTAGCATCACACTATGTTATAGTGAAGTAGTATTTTACACTCACAACCATTTGTGTGTGCTTTAACCAATTACAAACCTTTGCCATACAAAAAACATTCCAAGTCAATCTTCACCATTTTTCTTAATCAAGTTCAACCACCAGTTCTCCTATTGTGAAAATGTCCTACCAACTTAATTTTTATGGATAATTTTTATCTGAATTTTTGATGTCAGGTAAATGTTTTACCTTGGCATCAGTAATTTTGCCTGTTGTAAAAGCCAGGATTTGTTCCTGAATTTTTCACTTAAGGATGTCCGCTACCTTACTGAATTCCAAAAGTATATCAGACATATTAAAATACACACAAGTTACTCCTATATTGATTACACATCCATAATCTGAATATTTAGATAAAAACTGACTTCAAGGGAAATAACTCATACACAAGTCACAAGCATAATGTGTCAGATAGAATGTTTTCTTAATTGCCCAGTTTAAAAAAAAACGTTTCTCAAAAATAGCTACATTTCTTCAAAAGTGTGCATAAGATAATTTTGATATTAAAATGAAATGGTATTTGATGCTACAATACAGTCCAAATATTGTTTAAATGTCAATCAACAAAGACAGGCAATATAAAACAGCATCCTTTTGTAATGGCTCCCCATTTAACCTGCTATTTTAGATTAGCTGTGGGCCCCTCCTCATCAGTATAGTCGAAAACCCCACCAAATATGATAACCAGCATTTTCATATTAAATTGAAGATATTACAGTAAAGATTTCCACTTGAGACTCACACCTAGAATATTTAATATCTTAAAACTTGAGGAAACAAACTGATTTCTACACTCCAAAATAGCAGTGTCATCTCCAAAACAGCACTGTGTCATCTCCAAAATAGCACTGTGTCATCTCCAAAAGATAGGTGATCATTTTCAGAAAATCTTTTAAAAGAATAAATGAAAATTTGGAAAAAAACAATTCTGTATTTAAACAGAAGAACAAGAGGCCCAATGGCCTTAGCGGTCACTTGCGTTATATCATAGGTACTGGTATCTTTATTTTATTGTTTAGATGTGATGTGGAAGTCAGCATGTAGACTAGTGAAATACAATACTTGTCATGTCATCAAAGGATAAGAATTTTGAAATATTGGTAAATGTTCCCTTTGGGGCCCCGCCCTAGCCCCTGGGGATGGGGCAGGAATTCTGATTTTACAATGTAATACCCTCATCCACCAAAGATGATTCTGACCATGTTTGAATAATTTTCTGCTGAAAATGCATAAAATATATCCATAAGTGTTATTTCCCTATATAAACTATAGTAAACTTTCCCCCCTCCCCAAGGGAGAACGGATGGCCCGGGGGTCCTGAAATTTACAATTCAAATAAAGCCCCTGATGATCTTTCCATCCATGTAGAGAAAATGACTGTAGTACCTCGGAGTCTGGAGAAGAAGGTTTTTGAAATATTGGTTAATTTTCCCTTCGGGGCCCCGCCCTGGCCCTTAGGGTTAGGGTAGGAATCCCAATTTTATATCTTAAAACCATCTTCCTCCAAGGATAGTTCTCACCAAGTAAGAATAATTTTCTATAGAAAATTGTAAAAATATACACAAAAGTGTTATTTCCCTATATAAACTATAGTAAACTTTACCCCCTCCCCAAGGGAGAACGGATAGCCCGGGGGTCCTGAAATTTACAATTCAAATAAAGCCCCTGATGATCTTTCCATCCATGTAGAGAAAATGACTGTAGTACCTCGGAGTCTGGAGAAGAAGGTTTTTGAAATATTGGTTAATTTTCCCTTCGGGGCCCCGCCCTGGCCCCTAGGGTTCGGATAGGAATCCAAATTTTATATTTTAAAACCATCTTCCTCCAAGGATAGTTCTCACCAAGTAAGAATAATTTTCTATAGAAAATTGTAAAAATATACACAAAAGTGTTATTTCCCTATATAAACTATAGTAAACTTTACCCCCTCCCCAAGGGAGAACGGATAGCTCGGGGGTCCTGAAATTTACAATTTAAATAAAGCCCCTGATGATCTTTCCATCCATGCAGAGAAAATGACTGTAGTACCTCGGAGTCTGGAGAAGAAGATTTTTGAAATATTGGATAATTTTCCCTTTGGGGCCCCGCCCTGGCCCCAGGGGTCGGGGTAGGAATCTCAATTTTACAATTTGAAACCATCTACCTCCAAGGATAATTCTCACCAAGTAAAAATAATTTCCTACAGAAAGTTGTCAAAATATACCCAAAAGTGTTATTTCCCTATATAAACTATAGTAAACTTTACCCCCTCCCCAAGGGAGAACGGATAGCCCGGGGGTCCTGAAATTTACAATTCAAATAAAGCCCCTGATGATCTTTCCATCCATGTAGAGAAAATGACTGTAGTACCTCGGAGTCTGGAGAAGAAGATTTTTGAAATATTGGTTAATTTTCCCTTCGGGGCCCCGCCCTGGCCCCTAGGGTTCGGATAGGAATCCCAATTTTATATTTTAAAACCATCTTCCTCCAAGGATAGTTCTCACCAAGTAAGAATAATTTTCTATAGAAAATTGTAAAAATATACACAAAAGTGTTATTTTCCTATATAAACTATAGTAAACTTTACCCCCTCCCCAAGGGAGAACGGATAGCCCGGGGGTCCTGAAATTTACAATTCAAATAAAGCCCCTGATGATCTTTCCATCCATGTAGAGAAAATGACTGTAGTACCTCGGAGTCTGGAGAAGAAGATTTTTGAAATATTGGTTAATTTTCCCTTTGGAGCCCCACCCTGGCCCCAGGGGTTGGGGTAGGAATCCTTATTTTACAATTGTGTAGCCTCATCTACAAAGGAGGATTCTGACCAAGTTTGTCAAAATTCCATCCACTGGTTCTTGAGAAGAAGTTGAAAATGTAAAAAATTTACACACGTCGACGGACGGAAAGTGATCAGAATAGGTCACTTGAGCAAAGCTCAGGTGACCTAAAAAATACCTGGAGTTTATATATCGACCGGATGGTAAAGTTTTGGGACACTCCGGACTCCGATGGACATTTTACAACACTGAGTCAATGGACAGGTTACATTTATCATTTCCCGATCCAATACAAACTCATAATTTACAATCGGTATTATATATCAGCAATCCATATCACCGACATGTGAACATTACAAAAGAGCAATAAACTGTCATGAATGGTAATCAGAATTTACGATTCACCGGCAAAAATGAACCAGAATACCATCATTTTCAATAATAATTAATTATTCATTAGTAATAATGAAACAATAAAAATGACACACCAAACAAATCTCACAGTGGATATATGCTATCCGTAAGGATAATGGACATGTCTCCCAATTTAGGATGAAGATTCCAAATTTTTCTCTCTCATTTTGCACTTTAAGTTAGCTCTTGTCATCTTGCTGTTTGTTCAAATTCAATTAACAAACTGCACAGAACAGCTTAAGCGACCAACATTTTACATTGATTTTGTCAGGAAGGGGTCATTATAATGTACTTTTGAGACACTTCAGATTTTAGCATGATGCACATCTAGCGAACAATCTGAAAGGTTGTCAAGTATGGTGTTCAGATGCCAAGAAACCTGATCCCTCTCGTCTTGGTTAAGGAATCAACCACTGTCAAGCACTGTAATGCCATCTCTCTTTATTTGCTCCTCAACACTGTCACCAATTAATGGACTGAGTTGTTGGATTAAGATTTATTCCAGTTCATAAACATACACAACATTAGCTCTGCATCCTCCAATAGTACTATGCACAGAAAATGCAATATATGTTACGAGACCTCTGACACGTCGTAGTAAGGTCGGACTATAATCGTGACGTATCGATTGGGACAACACTGACTTTGCTGCACAAACACATGGTAGGACTGCACAAACACACATGGTAGGACTGCACAAACACATGGTAGGACTGCACAAACACATGGTAGGACTGCACAAACACATGGTAGGACTGCACATACATATGGTAGGACTGCACAAACACATGGTAGGACTGCACAAACACATGGAAGGACCATGAAATTGTTGAATCAAATCAATCAATATAGCATTGTTACTCTACTATATCATAAATATGATCAACATACATTGTAGAAAATGGTTTTAAATTGGGTCTATAATGCACAGTGTTATTGCTGATCTTGCCAGGAACACCATTTTCTAAAATGACATCGCTTTAGTAAGGTTAACAAATGACTCACAATTATGTGATCACTACTGTTAAATATTTTAATTGTGGCCATTCAATGTTGTGGTTCCTGTGTTATTGTGACAATGAAGTGGTATACCACGTACAGTAATCCGTAAGTAAAAATCTCCTTTCCAAATGGACATTTGGTTACATGACCTATTTTGTATCTATATTGCATTAAGAATTAACCAGGCAAAATTTTAACTGATGAATTATTACTAATAAGCAATTTCTGAATTTATATCAGTAACTCTTCATCCATGATCTACCAAGACTATTGGTCCACTACTCCCATGATGGTGTAATGGGTCTTCCATCATGATTTGGGCCGAAAAAATGAGTTTGACCTCTTTCATGACTTGGCAAGTTTGGCCCAATCAACTTGTCTGAATTACAGTTAGAGGTATGATAGTACCTACACACTTGACCTTGATGTTTGTAAACCTGTCCAATCTACAATTACAGTATGACAGCAGTGAAGACTTGACCTTGATCTCCGTAAACCTGTCCAATCTACAATTGCAGTATGACAGCAGTGAAGACTTGACCTTGATCTCCGTAAACCTGTCCAATCTACAACTGGAGTATGACAGCAGTGAAGACTTGACCTTGATCTCTGTAAACCTGTCCAATCTACAATTACAGTATGACAGCAGTGAAGACTTGCCCTTGATGTTTGTAAACCTGTCCAATCTACAACTGGAGTATGACAACAGTGAAGACTTGACCTTGATGTTTGTAAACCTGTCCAATCGACAATTGCAGTGTGACAGCAGTGAGGACTAGACCTTGATCTCCGTAAACTTGTCCAATCTACAATCGCAGTATGACAGCGGTGAAGACTTGACGTTGATGTTTGTATACCTGTCCAATCTACAATTGCAGTATGATAACAGTAAAGACTTGACCTTGATGTTTATAAACTTGTCCAATCTACAATTGCAGTATGACAACAGTGAGGACTTGACCTTGATGTTTGTAAACCTGTCCAATCGACAATTGCAGTGTGACAGCAGTGAGGACTAGACCTTGATCTCCGTAAACTTGTCCAATCTGCAATTGCAGTATGACAGCGGTGAAGACTTGACTTTGATGTTTGTAAACCTGTCCAATCTACAACTGGAGTATGACAGCAGTGAAGTCTTGATCTTGATCTCTGTAAACCTGTCCAATCTACAACTGGAGTATGACAGCAGAGAAGACTTGACCTTGATGTTTGTAAACCTATCCAATCTACAATTGCAGTATGACAGCAGTGAGGACTTGACCTTGATCTCCGTAAACCTGTCGAATCTACAACTGGAGTATGACAGCAGTGAAGACTTGACCTTGATGTTTGTAAACCTGTCCAATCTACAATTGCAGTATGATAACAGTAAAGACTTGACCTTGATGTTTGTAAACCTGTCCAATCTACAATTGCAGTGTGACAGCAGTGAGGACTTGACCTTGATCTCCGTAAACTTGTCCAATCTACAATTGCAGTATGACAGCGGTGAAGACTTGACGTTGATCTCCGTAAACCTGTCCAATCTACAATTGCAGTATGACAGCAGTGAAGACTTGACCTTGATCTCTGTAAACCTGTCCAATCTACAATTGCAGTATGACAGCGGTGAAGACTTGACGTTGATGTTTGTAAACCTGTCCAATCTACAATTGCAGTATGATAACAGTAAAGACTTGACGTTGATCTCCATAAACTTGTCCAATCTAAAATTGCAGTATGACAACAGTGAAGACTTGACCTTGATCTCTGTAAACCTGTCCAATCAACAATTGCAGTATGACAGCAGTGAAGACTTGACCTACCTCCGTAAACCTGTCCAATCTAAAATTGCAGTATGACAACAGTGAGGACTTGACCTTGATGTTTGTAAACCTGTCCAATCTACAATTGCAGTATGACAGCAGTGAAGACTTGACCTTGATCTCCGTAAACTTGTCTTATATACAGATGCAGTATATGATAAGGGTATAGACTGGACCTTGTCCCCTGAGAATTTGTCCAACATACTTATGTAGCATATTAACATGTTTACATGTAAGCTTGACGCTGAAGCTGTCCAATGTGTTGTAAAGGGAATGTAAGTGAGTCAAGAGTGGCCACATAAGTAATAAGTTCACTCATGTGTAAGCTTGACGCTGAAGCTGTCCAATGTGTTAGTATAGGGAATGTAAGTGAGTCAAGAGTGGTCACATAAGTAATAAGTTCACTCATGTGTAAGCTTGACGCTGAAGCTGTCCAATGTGTTAGTATAGGGAATGTAAGTGAGTCAAGAGTGACCACATAAGTAATAAGCTCACTCATGTGTATAGGTTGCCTGCATTTAAGACTTGTTGAAGTCCAAGTATTTCAGAATATTTAATTACTGTTCTTAAACCTTTTCCTCCCAATGAATTTCTCAGTTAAAAGGGGAATATATCAGCTTAAATACACCTAAATTCTATATATTTTATCAACAAAGACTACAATAACTTATGTTACTGGTATATAGACTTAAATTATAGTCTATCTTGTATCTGAAATTTAAACAAAGTTCTAGACTTTCTATAACAATAGTAAAAAATAAGAAAATCCTTTAATTGTATTTTATAAATTAACCACCATATGATTTTTACCCTTATAAGACATATCTAGTTAAAGAGCTTGGCTGTATGTATCTGTAATCTGGTAGGATGAAAAAGAGCTTGGCTGTATGTATCTGTAATCTGGTAGGATGAAAAAGAGCTTGGCTTTATGTATCTGTAATCTGGTAGGATGAAAAAGAGCTTGGCTGTATGTATCTGTAATCTGGTAGGATGAAAAAGAGCTTGGCTTTATGTATCTGTAATCTGGTAGGATGAAAAAGAGCTTGGCTGTATGTATCTGTAATCTGGTAGGATGAAAAAGAGCTTGGCTTTATGTATCTGTAATCTGGTAGGATGAAAAAGAGCTTGGCTGTATGTATCTGTAATCTGGTAGGATGAAAAAGAGCTTGGCTTTATGTATCTGTAATCTGGTAGGATGAAAAAGATCTTGGCTGTATGTATCTGTAATCTGGTAGGATGAAAAAGAGCTTGGCTTTATGTATCTGTAATCTGGTAGGATGAAAAAGAGCTTGGCTGTATGTATCTGTAATCTGGTAGGATGAAAAAGAGCTTGGCTTTATGTATCTGTAATCTGGTAGGATGAAAAAGAGCTTGGCTGTATGTATCTGTAATCTGGTAGGATGAAAAAGAGCTTGGCTTTATGTATCTGTAATCTGGTAGGATGAAAAAGAGCTTGGCTGTATGTATCTGTAATCTGGTAGGATGAAAAAGAGCTTGGCTTTATGTATCTGTAATCTGGTAGGATGAAAAAGAGCTTGGCTGTATGTATCTGTAATCTGGTAGGATGAAAAAGAGCTTGGCTTTATGTATCTGTAATCTGGTAGGATGAAAAAGAGCTTGGCTGTATGTATCTGTAATCTGGTAGGATGAAAAAGAGCTTGGCTTTATGTATCTGTAATCTGGTAGGATGAAAAAGAGCTTGGCTGTATGTATCTGTAATCTGGTAGGATGAAAAAGAGCTTGGCTTTATGTATCTGTAATCTGGTAGGATGAAAAAGAGCTTGGCTGTATGTATCTGTAATCTGGTAGGATGAAAAAGAGCTTGGCTTTATGTATCTGTAATCTGGTAGGATGAAAAAGAGCTTGGCTGTATGTATCTGTAATCTGGTAGGATGAAAAAGAGCTTGGCTTTATGTATCTGTAATCTGGTAGGATGAAAAAGAGCTTGGCTGTATGTATCTGTAATCTGGTAGGATGAAAAAGAGCTTGGCTTTATGTATCTGTAATCTGGTAGGATGAAAAAGAGCTTGGCTGTATGTATCTGTAATCTGGTAGGATGAAAAAGGGCTTGGCTTTATGTATCAGTTATCTGGTAGGATGAAAAAGAGCTTGGCTGTATGAATCTGTAATCTGGTAGGATGAAAAATAGCTTGGCTTTATATATCTGTAATCTGGTAGGATGAAAAAGAGCTTGGCTATATGAATCTGTAATCTGGTAGGATGAAAAAGAGCTTGGCTTAATGTATCTGTAATCTGGTAGGATGAAAAAGGGCTTGGCTTTATGTATCAGTTATCTGGTAGGATGAAAAAGAGCTTGGCTGTATGTATCTTTAATCTGGTAGGATGAAAAAGAGCTTGGCTTTATGTATCTGTGATCTGGTAGGATGAAAAGAGCTTTGCTTTATGTATCTGTAATCTGGTAGGATGAAAAAAAGCTTCGCTGTATGAATCTGTAATCTGGTAGGATGAAAAAGAGCTTGGCTTTATGTATTAGTTATCTGGTAGGATGAAAAAGGTCATGTGGATGAAAAAGAGCTTGGCTGTATGAATCTGTAATCTGGTAGGGTGAAAAAGAGCTTGGCTTTATGTATCTGTGATCTGGTAGGATGAAAAGCGCTTGGCTTTATGTATCTGTAATCTGGTAGGATGAAAAAGATCTTGGCTGTATGTATCAGTTATCTGGTAGGATGAAAAAGGTCATGTGGATGAAAAAGAGCTTGGCTGTATGAATCTGTAATCTGGTAGGATGAAAAAGAGCTTGGCTTTATGTATCTGTAATCTGGTAGGACGAAAAAGAGCTTGGCTTTATGTATCTGTGATCTGGTAGGATGAAAAGCGCTTGGCTTGATGTATCTGTAATCTGGTAGGATGAAAAAGAGCTTGTCTTTATGTATCTGTAATCTGGTAGGATGAAAAAGATCTTGGCTTTATGTATCTGTGATCTGGTAGGATGAAAAAAGCTTGGCTTTATGTATCTGTAATCTGGGAGGATGAAAAAGAGCTTGGCTGTATATATATCCGTAATCTGGTAGGATGAAAAAGAGCTTGGCTTTATGTATCTGTGATCTGGTAGGATGAAAGGAGCTTGGCTTTATGTATCTGTAATCTGGTAGGATCAAAAATAGCTTGGCTTATGTATCTGTAATCTGGTAGGATGAAAAAAAGCTTCGCTGTATTAATCTGTAATCTGGTAGGATGAAAAAGAGCTTGTCTTTATGTATCTGTAATCTGGTAGGATGAAAAAGAGCTTGGCTTTATGTATCAGTTATCTGGTAGGATGAAAAAGGTCATGTGACAAAACAACTGATGTAACATATTAACTCGTCTATATCTGTTCTGTTGCATAAAATTGTAAGTCATATCCACATTCTCTAACACCAATATTTGAAGTGAGGCCCACAAATCTTTATGCCTTGTTCTCATATCTTGTTAATCTTTCGCATGGATAAATGGGGATAGTAATATGATACAGAACTCGACATCATCTACCATCAATTTCCTGTTTTTGATTAACATTTAAAACATACCATCATATATAACTTTTACAGAGCGATTACTAGCAATATTTGTTTGGCTTGATACTATTAGATATCTCCTGTCTGACTTCATGTGTTACAAAAATACCTTCATTTTTTATAAAAAAAATAAAAAAATATTAACCTACAAAACTGTTACTTATGTTAGTTGTCAGGGATACCTACTCTTCTGTGTCGTCTATTTCCTCCACGTTTAGATCGACAGACGTCGCCTGGTCGTACAGATGTTGTAGCCACTGTTGGTCACCCATATCATCTCGCTGACTTAACGACATCATGAAATATCCGAAAGTGTTCAAAGTCGTCACAATTTTGTCACTGTTTAACTTTGTAGGTGAAATTAAACGAAAGACACACTCAAAGATTAATTAGAATCCACACTGAATTTTTACATTATTATTCATCCCATTACCAACCTCCATCTAGAAGTTCAGAGTTAATACTGTATTGTTAAAAGTAAGACACACACAAGATATTCCAAAGGTTTGCTGGTCGCAATTCACATCACAGCAGATTTTCCTCAAAGGATTATTTTTTTATCAAATCATGATTTCACACAATCTGTTGAATAGATATAAATATGTTAAAGATGAAACTCTTCATTAAGTTTCGAAGTTTTGTGTTTGACAACTTAATTATGATTCGAACACTTGGATAATTATATAACACAAAGAAGATGTAAAATCCTTGAAAATAACAGTCAGAAAATAAATTTTGTATACATTATAATTTAGAGTCCCTTAATAAATTCTCTACAGAAAAAACCCAACGAATGATAAAAAGTTTACAGAAAAATACCGAGTTTACAATGAAACACGTAGAAGTTCCAGGTAGAAGTTACACTGTGCTAATGACCCAGTAGTTTACCTCACTAATCATCTTACCAGATTTCACAGAGAACGTAATGTAACTCGGCTATAATCCAGTAAACAAACCCACAACAACATGCCTCAAATTTCTACCCTCCAAACGTCCTATAAGGTAGGAATTGGCCATAATTCCTCCCTCCGTAGCCTATACAGGTGGTACTCCCCGTGTTACAAGCCGATGATTTGCTCCACGTTTTGATTCCATGTGAGACCAAGAGATGTTTATTACAAGGAGCAGAGTTGTATAGATACATTTTTTGTTGAGAGAAAGTGTTATGTTGTTCTTTATTTAGAAAGCTTTGGGGTTATTTTTCTCCTGGTTACATCTACCAGCACCAACTATGTCAAGCATTTAGGCATCTGTCCGACCCTCCTTCCCCTAACCAAACTCCTTGGAAGTTATTACAATTACCTGACAACTTTTTAAAAGGACTCATGATTCGGAAAACTTTATCTGACAAACAGAAATTTTGGAAAACTATTCTACGACATTGAACACCTTGTTACACAACACAAGTTTATTACAACCGTTAGAAATCGTAGTGAAGAGGACTTAATTGGCACATGTTAACCACATGGTTTTTACATTTCAAAACAAATGAAACTTAATACTATATTTTCACATACAAAAGGTTTTAAAATTAAAATAAGCATTAGGTACAGACAGTATTTGACTCAGGAAGGAATATACAAGCATTGATTTCTATAGTTTAAAACTTCTAAAGTATTTAAGCATTAAACAACATTTGCATGTACTATTGAAAAAGCTGGGAAAATAAATTTATGGCTGTTTTGGCAGAGCTTAATTATTTTTCCGGCATACAAATAATATAATAATATACAAACATATGTTTATTATATCTTCTTCACCACATTAATTTAACTTAATGTATTTTTGTGACTAACACATGATCAGTCTCTACAAGGCACTGTAATGTGACCTAGATAATCATATGTTGTCACACAAAATGCTATCTAAAAAATTCAACTGAAAGTTTACTTATTTCACAGAACATGCAAAAATATAATCACAGCATTAAATTAAATTTCATTCATTTATCATTTGAGCAGAGGAAAGCAATAAAAAAACTGAATATTTGAAATGGATTTTATTTATTTGAGCACAAACATGCAAAAGTTTAATAAAAAAAAATCAAAAGAAATTTATATCATTTGACGACAGAAACGACAAGAGAGCAATCTGAAATATTCAAATAAAATTATATTTATTATACTGACAGGCAGAAATGCAATCTAAAATATTTAAATGAAATTTTATTTATTCCTCTAATGTACATGTGAAAGATAAACAGATTATCAGACTGGGAACACCCGAGTTAATGTGTGTTTGTTACCGTTATCAAACAAACACCAGTTTGTGTTACCATCAAGTGTTTTTTCACTCTTCATATACAGGAGCTGGGCTCAGTTATCATTTAGACAGGAGTAATTGTACGATCAACAGAGCCGGAGCCTCTGGGGAGATTATTCCTACAAACACACCGTTTACTGAGGTAGTAGTTCCCTTGTAACAACAGGCTCGGCCTCCACAGAGACCAGTAACTGTAGCTAGGGTACTTGTCTGCTACAATAGAAACAAACAGATGCTTACAGTACACAACAGACTGAAGCAGAAACAAATGACTTTCAGTAAACTTACAGAGTGAATCGAGAGTAGCAGAGAATACAAAAGATTGAACATGCATACAAGATGGATTGAGCTTATCATAGAGATCAGAAATCACTTATTACCATAAAAACAAGGAGTTCCTTGTTACTTAATTGATAAGGAGTCACTTGTTACCATAGAGATCAGAAGTCACTTGTTACCATAGAGATCAGAAGTCACTTGTTACCATAGAGATCAGAAGTCACTTGTTACCATATAGATATCAGAAATCACTTGTTACCATAGAGATCAGTAGTCACTTGTTACCATAGAGATCAGAAGTCACTTGTTACCATAGATATCAGAAGTCACTTGTTACCATAGAGATCAGTAGTCAATTGTTACCATAGAGATCAGATGTCACTTGTAACCATAAAGATCAGAAGTTACATGTTACCATAGAGATCACAAGTTACTTGTTACCATAGAGATCAGAAGTTACTTGTTACCATAGATATCAGAATTCACTTGTTACCATAGAGATCAGAAGTTACGTGTTACCATAGAGATCACAAGTTACTTGTTACCATAGAGATCAGAAGTCACTTGTTAACATAGATATCAGAATTCACTTGTTACCATAGAGATCACAAGTCACTTGTTACCATAGAGATTAGAAGTCACTTGTTACCATAGAGATCAGAAGTCACTTGTTACCATAGAGATCAGAAGTCACTTGTTACCATAGATATCAGAATTCACTTGTTAACATAGATATCAGAATTCACTTGTTACCATAGAGATCACAAGTCACTTGTTACCATAGAGATCAGTAGTCACTTGTTACCAGAGATCAGAAGCCACTTGAAACCATAGAGATCAGAAGTCACTTGTTACCATAGAGATCAGAAGTCACTTGTTACCATAGATATCAGAATTCACTTGTTAACATAGAGATCAGAAGTCACTTATTACCATAGAGATCAGTAGTCACTTGTTACCATAGATATCAGAATTCACTTGTTACCATAGAGATCAGAAGTCACTCGTTACCATAGAGATTAGAAGTCACTTGTTACCATAGAGATCAGAAGTCACTTGTTACCATAGAGATCAGAAGTCACTTGTTACCGTAGAGATCAGAAGTCACTTATTACCGTAGAGATCACAAGTCCCTTATTACCGTAGAGATCATAAGTCACTTGTTACCATAGAGATTAAAAGTCACTTGTAACCATAGAGATCAGAAGTCACTTGTTACCATAGATATCAGAATTCACTTGTTACCATAGATATCAGAATTCACTTGTTAACATAGATATCAGAATTCACTTGTTAACATAGATATCAGAAGTCACTTGTCACCATAGATATAAGAAGTCACTTGTTAACATAGATATCAGAAGTCACTTGTTAACATAGAGATCACAAGTCACTTGTTACCATATATATCAGAAGTCACTGGTTAATATAGAGATCACAAGTCACTTGTCACCATAGATATCAGAAGTCACTTGTTACCATAGATAAGTGAAGTCACTTGTTACCAAAGAGATCAGAAGCCACTTGAAACCATAGAGATCAGAAGTCACTTGTTACCATAGAGATCACAAGTCACTTGTTACCATAGATATCAGAAGTCACTTGTTACCATAGATATCAGAATTCAATTGTTAACATAGAGATCACAAGTCACTTGTCACCATAGATATCAGAAGTCACTTGTTACCATAGATATGTGAAGTCACTTGTTACCAAAGAGATCAGAAGCCACTTGAAACCATAGAGATCAGAAGTCACTTATTACCGTAGAGATCAGAAGTCACTTGTTACCATAGAGATCAGAAGTCACTTGTTACCATAGATATCAGAAGTCACTTGTTACCATAGATATCAGAAGTCACTTGTTACCATAGATATCAGAAGTCACTTGTTACCATAGATATCAGAAGTCACTTGTTACCATAGATATCAGAAGTCACTTGTTACCATAGATATCAGAAGTCACTTGTTACCATAGATATCAGAAGTCACTTGTTACCATAGATATCAGAAGTCACTTGTTACCATAGATATCAGAAGTCACTTGTTACCATAGATATCAGAAGTCACTTGTTACCATAGATATCAGAAGTCACTTGTTACCATAGATATCAGAAGTCACTTGTTACCATAGATATCAGAAGTCACTTGTTACCATAGATATCAGAAGTCACTTGTTACCATAGATATCAGAAGTCACTTGTTACCATAGATATCAGAAGTCACTTGTTACCATAGATATCAGAAGTCACTTGTTACCATAGATATCAGAAGTCACTTGTTACCATAGATATCAGAAGTCACTTGTTACCATAGATATCAGAAGTCACTTGTTACCATAGATATCAGAAGTCACTTGTTACCATAGATATCAGAAGTCACTTGTTACCATAGATATCAGAAGTCACTTGTTACCATAGATATCAGAAGTCACTTGTTACCATAGATATCAGAAGTCACTTGTTACCATAGATATCAGAAGTCACTTGTTACCATAGATATCAGAAGTCACTTGTTACCATAGATATCAGAAGTCACTTGTTACCATAGATATCAGAAGCCACTTGAAACCATAGAGATCAGAAGTCATTTGTTACCATAGATATCAGAAGTCACTTGTTACCATAGATATCAGAAGTCACTTATTACCGTAGAGATCAGAAGTCACTTATTACCGTAGAGATCAGAAGTCACTTGAAACCATAGAGATCAGAAGCCACTTGAAACCATAGAGATCAGAAGTCACTTGTTACCGTAGAGATCAGAAGTCACTTGTTACCGTAGAGATCAGAAGTCATTTGTTACCATAGATATCAGAAGTCACTTGATACCATAGATATCAGAAGTCACTTGTTATCATAGATATCAGAAGTCACTTGATACCATAGATATCAGAAGTCACTTGATACCATAGATATCAGAAGTCACTTGATACCATAGATATCAGAAGTCACTTATTAACATAGATATCAGAAGTCACTTATTAACATAGATATCAGAAGTCACTTGTTACCATAGATATCAGAAGTCACTTGTTACCATAGATATCAGTAGTCACTTGTTACCATAGAGATCACAATTTACTTGTTACCATAGATATCAGAAGTCACTTGTTACCATAGAGATTATAAGTTACTTGTTACCATAGTGATGGGAGGTTCCCATGTACATGGAACAGTTATTGAATATTAAAAAATATAAACAAGTTGTCATCAGATACTATCTTCTATTGCAGGAAAATTACAGAAACAACTCAGAATTCAATTAAACAACTCTTGTTGGATAACATACAAACTATTTTATATCATTATTAAATTTCTGTGTGGCAGACCCGTTGATGTAACCATAACAACCTTGCACCAGTGTATCATCATCTCCACACAAATTAATACAAGTTTACTGTGAGCAATATCTCTCTGTGCCAATTTGATTCAATTTGTGACCAATATTCAACCTCACGTTATTATCTGTTACATCAAAGATGTACTTTCAACACCAGCTGATCATCAATACCTGTTTCTATTTCCCCAAATAATATTATATACCACAAAGTCAATATAATCCCTGTGGACTAGTCCTTTTTTGTGTCTACCCATGCTGTACCTTATAACACTACTGGCCTCCGCTGAGCAACCTGATGTTACAATCATCTGATGGGTCGGATAGCAACAACAATCCCCGGAAATCAGCCAATCTCCTTGTCACATGATACTCGCAGCTTTTTGACAACAAAAGCCATCCTTAAAATTGTGATGGAGATTTCTCTGATTTCTTACCCAATTCGTTTATAATCAAACTGTTTCTAAGATAACAGAAAATTCAATTTCAGATTATTTCCTGATTCCCATTTATTGATAGTAACAAAGGTACAAATATGTCGTCAATTGTCAAGTTATGCAAGCTTTCGTTGTAGGACAAGTGACACTAATTTCATTCATTTACATCAAGGAAGAATAATCAGCTGTCTGTCATCGACCATCCATCACCCTGGGCCCAGTAGCCTCACCATCTGTCTCAAAAGTACACATTATACATTTGGTTATTTTCATGTACATTTCAAAATAAATAAAACCACTGAATGATTTTATGTTTGATAAACTGTTATCTTCAAATATATGTCAATCAATGTTAGATCTTCCTTTAAACTGTGTCACACAGCTAAATAATGTAAATAGCAATTCTCACAAAAACATATAGACATGTCATTTATTTTGCAAGGAGCATGCCAGAGGTGGGTAATAAGTCAAGGAATGAAAAAGCCTGGTAGCTGGCTCAGATTTCATGAATATACCATAACCTAGTAAATTCCTTAACTTAAACTTGTTAAAGAACCACCCGTATTACTGAACTTAAGGAAAGTTTCCTTATTTAAGATCATTTTTCTTGATTCAGCAAATGCTTTTCTCTGGGAAAACTTATGTTAAGGAATCTCATCAGGTTAAGGAATCTCATCAGGTTAAGGAATCTCATCAGGTTAAGGAATCTCATCAGGTTAAGGAATCTCATCAGGTTAAGGAATCTCATCAGGTTAAGGAATCTCATCAGGTTAAGGAATCTCATCAGGTTAAGGAATCTCATCAGGTTAAGGAATCTCATCAGGTTAAGGAATCTCATCAGGTTAAGGAATCTCATCAGGTTAAGGAATCTCATCAGGTTAAGGAATCTCATCAGGTTAAGGAATCTCATCAGGTTAAGGAATCTCATCAGGTTAAGGAATCTCATCAGGTTAAGGAATCTCATCAGGTTAAGGAATCTCATCAGGTTAAGGAATCTCATCAGGTTAAGGAATCTCATCAGGTTAAGGAATCTCATCAGGTTAAGGAATCTCATCAGGTTAAGGAATCTCATCAGGTTAAGGAATCTCATCAGGTTAAGGAATCTCATCAGGTTAAGGAATCTCATCAGGTTAAGGAATCTCATCAGGTTAAGGAATATTTGTGAAACTGATGCCAAGATAACAATATGGATCAATTTCTTGATGGAGAGTTTACTGTGTTACCATGCATACAAATTCATGCTAGGAGCTTTAAGGTCGTATGACACATTACTGTGAGATGTATATACCCTCTCCAAAAGTGTTTCAAAGTAAGACACTCTAAAATATCTTTTATAAATAGTAAATTGGTCTTTGTCAATTAGTTTGTGACACATTTAAATTGTTCAGAAAACTAAATGTATATCAAATATTAGATAAGATTAATTACAAAAATCTAAGGGAGATAACTGTAACATAAATCACAAATATGGAGCATGTACCCTGGTACTTACATTTTACAATCTATATAAAATACCAAAAGTCTTATACAAAGTTTTGGGATTAGCCTGAGGTACGTGTGATATTATTTTTCAAATACAGAGAAATTCACAATTACAGAATTGTAGGGTTCTGGGTAAAAGCAGTTTTAATGTGGCAGTGTTTTTATTTTTGTGATTTTGCGGTGACATCAATCTGCTGATTTAACACGGTTAGGAAAAAGTGACAAGTTACATGTAATGAGCACAACAATCTTAAAAAAACATAAAACTCAAAAGTGGGCAACTTGCAACTTAGAATAATGATTGATCAAGATTTTTAAGAAAAAATAGTTATTAATCATCATAGAAAAATAAAATTACAGATTTATCAATGTTGTTTGTTTTCTAGTTTCGTTCAGTAAACAGTGACTGTAATACACAGGATTACACCCAGCATTAAAATTTATCTCGCAATGGCAATACAGAAGGAATGTGTTTTATGTTCAAGAGATAGTGTACAAATAAAATTGATACGATATTGACATTCCTAGAAACACCGTCAAATTTGTTTCACTTACCCAACTGTTATTGGGCAATGTTAGTATGGTTGCTATGGTGATGAGCTAATGCAGTTTGCAGAGATAAGGCAGTTTTTTTCCCTAGTTTTATAGAAAAAACTTTCACAGAGCTAGCTTTTAATGGATTTGATGTTTGGGGGAGGTGCATATTGTTCTGATAAGGGGAAATCCATATTGGTATTTACAACTGGGAGACCTTTATTGTGATAAGATGTTAGAACTGGCATGCATAATGCTCACAGAAACGGCCTTCACTTTCCACAGCGTTGGGTGTATTTTGATTCCAGTACAGCAAACAACAAAAGAAAAACATGTCACATGAGGCTCCAAAGGACTGTGTATACCTCAAGATAACACAAATGTTTTTGTTACTCTCTACAGAGAGCGGACGGACCATATACATACTTTATATTTTTTACTTTTGGTCATCATGTTATTGGTTCTGAATTAAACTTCCCAAGAATTCACAATCAACTAACCTTACAAATCAAACATGAAAAGATTTCTCACAAAATACATGTACCATAAGATTTCAAATGCATATATTCAAAATTAAATTTGAAATTCATTTTTGGTCCTATACTTCATTTGAAATGTGTACAATTAATTGCCATGCACCCCTTCGATATTTGAATTTATCTTGGACAGTGCTAGTAAATTGGAAATCTACATTTACTGTAGTGATCAACGTGTGAAATCAAATCAGTTTTGAATACAAATTGAATACATAGGTTCTCATTAACATAAAATCACTGAATTTCATGCGGTCTCTATCTAACCAAACACCACCATCTTCATTTCTATACCAGGCATGGATTTTGAGAAATGTTATTGCGGAACTTATCAATAAGACCAATTTATTTCAGCAGGTGCATATCCCTCGTCACGTGGGAAACTCATTAAACAAACCAACATTGGAAGCAGCAAAATAAATTGTGTAATCATTTAATAGCCATTTACAATGATGTACACATAATTCTGTATCAATGTAATGACTAGTTTCATTTCAATCTCATTATTTTGATATGCCACTCAGAATATATTTGTCTTGGATTTCCGTGTTATGAGTACAGCAGTGCCTGAAGCTGAGGTAATGGTGGGGAACTTCGGATTCCTCAATACTGTATCTAAACCGCTTTATACTGTCTGGGGGTTACCTGTACTTGTTGGCTCATTCTGGTATCTCTATATGGTTAAATGTTCCTGTGACGGAATAAAGACAAAAGTTCCAATTTTCCTTACATTAACAGATAGTGTCTCTAGAAACATAAAGTCTACGATGACAGGTAGTCTCTCGTGAGACAGGTAGTTGACAATAAAAGTTGGTCTCTCTAGACAGGGAGTCAACCTTAAGGTAGCATACTGCCTTAAGTTTCCATTAGATGTAAGGTAACATACATCCTTAAGTCTCCCTGTCAATGTAAGGTAGCATACACCCTTAAGTCTCCATTATACAGTAAGGTATGTTGCATACATCCTTAAGTCTCCATTTCACATTAAGATAGCTAGCATACATCCTTAAGTCTCCATTTCACATTAAGATAGCTAGCATATAGCCTTAAGAAACGGTAATTAATTACTTTCTCTGAAAATTCCTGTATCATGAATACTTGTTGTATTTTTCAGAAACTGATATCCTGACTGTAAGGATTCAGTACACAGCTGCAAACAAGGGCGCCATATCTCTGATGCTTTACCTGAGACAGCAGTCCGGATGATCTCAAGATGATCGACCCATGTCTATTTGTTTAGAGATTTTGTTCTGTGAGGGATTTTATGTGTAGAACCATGACGTGCAGCACCATTGATTCCAATGACTTCTAATTCTATACTCAAACTTTAATTAACACTATTCATCACTGGATCCACATAAAATCCGTGGAGTCGTCAATGTAAGACTGTCGCACAAAACATTAACCCAGCAGCCAAACTAATCCGGCTCACCGAGTTCCTACATAAACCGAGGGCTTATTGACGACAATGAACAATTAACTGATATCCCACACCTTCAAACAAACATACACCTAATCACAACTTGCTGCAAAAATCCAAATCACTGCAAAAATTCCAATTAGCTAATATGATCTACAGCCAAATCATCAAAGACTGTAAACATCCAAAATTACCACTGACTGAAAATTAAACCCGCAAGTGTAAGCTTACGTAAACCTTTCGGATGACTATGTAACATCTCCTACATTATGGACACATTGCTGAAAATGAGATATCTATGCCAAAATATTTTACTTTTAACTTTTATTTCAGCATACTAACATCTTTTGCTGATTTGATAACAATTTACTCCTGTAATACAAAGCTATGTAATTTATTCCTGTAATACAAGCTATGTAATTTATTCCTGTAATACAAGCTATGTAATTTCCTCCTGTAATACAAGCTATTTAATTTCCTCCTGTAATACAGGCTATGTAATTTCCTCCTGTAATACAAGCTATGTAATTGCCTCCTGTAATACAGGCTATGTAATTTCCTCCTGTAATACAAGCTATGTAATTGCCTCCTGTAATACAGGCTATGTAATTTCCTCCTGTAATACAAGCTATGTAATTTACTCCCGTAATACAAGCTATGTAATTTCCTCCTGTAATACAGGCTATGTAATTTCCTCCTGTAATACAAGCTATGTAATTTTCTCCCGTAATACAAGCTATGTAATTTCCTCCCGTAATACAAGCTATGTAATTTCCTCCTGTAATGCAAGCTATGTAATTTCCTCCTGTAATACAAGCTATGTAATTGCCTCCTGTAATACAGGCTATGTAATTTCCTCCTGTAATACAAGCTATGTAATTGCCTCCTGTAATACAGGCTATGTAATTTCCTCCTGTAATACAAGCTATGTAATTGCCTCCTGTAATACAGGCTATGTAATTTCCTCCTGTAATACAAGCTATGTAATTGCCTCCTGTAATACAGGCTATGTAATTTCCTCCTGTAATACAAGCTATGTAATTTACTCCTGTAATACAAGGTATGTAATTTACTCCTGTAATACAAGCTATGTAATTTCCTCCTGTAATACAGGCTATGTAATTTCCTCCTGTAATACAAGCTATGTAATTTCCTCCTGTAATACAAGCTATGTAATTTACTCCTGTAATACAAGCTATGTAATTTACTCACACAAGTTCATGTCACAAGATGTTCTGGTGTAAAAATCAACCTGGCAGGCTCCATCACATTCCCAATACGTTGAAGATGGATAATGATGACATTTTCTGATGTGTATAAGGTAGTCAAGATCATTAAGATGTTTCTGTTTTGTGGGAGGCTTCAATCATCTTTATGATCAAGACTATGGATATTCAGAGGTGGGAAACATCATGTAGCCAATCAAATCAGCAAATGTTCATAAACTGCTTTTACACAGTTTAGGCTAATCACTCTCAATTATGCATATTTAATTCCCGAAAAGTGTTGCAATGATACCAAATGCAAAGCTTTGTTTCTCAGGGAATCTTGCAATAACTTAACAAAAAAGGTGTAAAACCCCAAATCATTGAATGACACAAAAACAGAAATGGCTAACAATATTTCAATTCAACAAACTTAGTGACTGATCATCAATACTTAAATATCTACAAACCATTAGTAAACAGACAACTTACCAAAGGATACAAACAGCTAAGGTACCAAAGGATACAAACAGCTGAGTTACCAAAGGATACAAACAGCTAAGTTACCAAAGGATACAAACAGCTAAGGTACCAAAAGATACAAACAGACAACTTACCAAAGGTTACAAACAGCTAAGTTACCAAAGGTTACAAACAGCTAAGGTACCAAAGGATACAAACAGCTAAGTTACCAAAGGATACAAATAGCTAAGTTACCAAAGGATACAAACAGCTAGGTTACCAAAGGATACAAACAGCTAAGTTACCAAAGGTTACAAACAGCTAAGTTACCAAAGGATACAAATAGCTAAGTTACCAAAGGATACAAACAGCTAAGTTACCAAAGGATACAAACAGCTAAGTTACCAAAGGTTGCAATTACCAAAATTACCAATGCTTTCAAACATGTAAATGGGTAGCAAAGGTAAACAAACATAATTCAAGATTGTTACTGGCAAATATCTAACACCACATCAACATCAGCTCTCCAGAGAAAAGTCATTGGTGAAAGTGATACAATGTGTAGTGAGAGGCCGTGCAGTCTACCGACTCTCCAACTCTCCTCAGTTTTCTATCTCGGAACTGACCATCAATAAACCATATGTAAGCCATCACATCGCGTTCACCCAGCAGCCCCGTATTGAGTCTCCGAGTCTTTGTTGGTCTATCTCTTTAGTCATGACATCGCCTGAAGGACACGGTGACAAGGAGAACAAAAACGCTTTATATTGGCCATTTTCTAAATATCCTTGCATACAACGAAAAAAAGGTCAAGCCCAGGACATTCCTGTTCCTTGATCTAGGACGCAATAAGGACAAATGGCAATATTTCAAATCTTAAGTGATAGATGGGCCTGACTTGGCCATAGTTAAATGACTAATAATGCAAGCTTCCATCAGATAGGGCTGAAAATGTAATATTAGGTTTCTATGGGGGAAGGTCAATCATATAGATGACTGTGATTTACAGAGCATTTTCAATCTTACAACATCAATAGATGGCAGAGATATGGAGTTAACATCTTCTGCTACATGACGTGTGTCTCTTAACAGGGTCGGCGAAGTGTATCTGTCCTAACAGGGTCGGCGACGTGTATCTGTCCTAACAGGGTCGGCGACGTGTATCTGTCCTAACAAGGTCGGCGACGTGTATCTGTCCTAACAGGGTCGGCGATATATCTGCATTTGTAATGTTTACCGGGTAAATGTACATCATCAAGGAAATTAGTTACTGATTGTAATTAAAGGGAGATAAATCTAACATAATTTTAAAAAAGAAGATTACATTTCAAATTTTAAAATCAGTTGAAGACATAACTTGAGGTAAAATTAAACAGCAAAGTGACATTCAAAGAAGATATCAACGGAATCACAGAATCAGGTAAAATTAAAGAAAATCTATGTAATTACCTGACTTCGATTAATAACAAAAATGATATAAATTAAAGGCAATGTTAATATGTATTTATCAAATTATTACTAACATGAATATCCAAAAATGATTCCTTGCATTATTAAATAATTTGTTTTTAAAAACCTTTATTTTTTGAAAAGCAAATTCTGAAAAGGAGTTCAGTCAATCCTAAGAGGAAGACAAAATCGTTTAACTTTGGAAGTTGATTTTTCATTTTTTGAGTTTGTATAGGTGAAATGTTAACAGGTAAGAAATAGATATAGCCATCGGCACAGACACTGTAAACAGAGCAGTCAGCACAGACACTGTTAACATAGCCGTCAGCACAGACACTGTTAACATAGCCTTCAGCACAGACATGGTTAACATAGCAATCAGCACAGACACTGTTAACATAGCCTTCAGCACAGACACGGTTAACATAGCCGTCGGCACAGACACTTTTAACATAGCCGTCAGCACAGACACTGTTAACATAGCCGTCAGCACCGACACTGTAAACAGAGCAGTCAGCACAGACACTGTTAACATAGCCGTCAGCACAGACACTGTTAACATAGCCTTCATCACAGACATGGTTAACATAGCAATCAGCACAGACACTGTTAACATAGCATTCAGCACAGACATGGTTAACATAGCTGTCGGCACAGACACTGTAAACATAGCCATCGGCACAGACACTGTTAACATAGCCGTCGGCACAGACACTGTTAACATAGCCTTCAGCACAGACATGGTTAACATAGCTATCAGCACAGACACTGTTAACATAGCCTTCAGCACAGACATGGTTAACATAGCCGTCAGCACAGACACTGTTAACATAGCCGTCAGCACAGACACGTTAACATAGCTGTCAGCACAGACACTGTTAACATAGCTGTCAGCACAGACACTGTTAACACAGCCGACAGGACAGACACTGTTAACATAGCTATCAGCACAGACACTGTTAACAAAGCCGTCAGCACAGACACTGTTAACATAGCCTTCAGCACAGACACGGTTAACATAGCCATCAGCACAGACACTGTTTACATAGCCGACAGCACAGAGACTGTTAACATAGCAATCAGCACAGACACTGTTAACATAGACGTCAGCACAGACACTGTTAACATAGCCGTCAGCACAGACACTGTTAACATAGCCATCAGCACAGACACTGTTAACATAGCCGACAGCACAGACACTGTTAACATAGCCGTCAGTACCGATACTGTTAACATAGCCGTCAGCACAGACACTGTTAACATAGCCGTCAGCACAGACACTGTTAACATAGCCGTCAGCACAGACACTGATAACTTAGCAATCAGCACAGACACTGATAACATAGCCGTCAGCACAGACACTGTTTACATAGCCGACAGCACAGAGACTGTTAACATAGCAATCAGCACAGACACTGTTAACATAGCCGTCAGCACAGACACTGTTAACATAGCCGTCAGCACAGACACTGTTAACATAGCCGTCAGCACAGACACTGTTAACATAGCCGTCAGCACAGACACTGTTAACATAGCCGTCAGCACAGACACTGTTAACATAGCCGTCAGCACAGACACTGTTAACATAGCCGTCAGCACAGACACTGTTAACATAGCCGTCAGCACAGACACTGTTAACATAGC
Organism: Mizuhopecten yessoensis; assembly: GCF_002113885.1. Classification (NCBI taxonomy): domain Eukaryota; kingdom Metazoa; phylum Mollusca; class Bivalvia; order Pectinida; family Pectinidae; genus Mizuhopecten; species Mizuhopecten yessoensis. The sequence goes on along the minus strand of NW_018408798.1, from coordinate 167,238 downwards.
CGTCAGCACAGACACTGTTAACATAGCCGTCAGCACAGACACTGTTAACATAGCCGTCAGCACAGACACTGTTAACATAGCCGTCAGCACAGACACTGTTAACATAGCCGTCAGCACAGACACTGTTAACATAGCCGTCAGCACAGACACTGTTAACATAGCCGTCAGCACAGACACTGTTAACATAGCCGTCAGCACAGACACTGTTAACATAGCCGTCAGCACAGACACTGTTAACATAGCCGTCAGCACAGACACTGTTAACATAGCCGTCAGCACAGACACTGTTAACATAGCCGTCAGCACAGACACTGTTAACATAGCCGTCAGCACAGACACTGTTAACATAGCCGTCAGCACAGACACTGTTAACATAGCCGTCAGCACAGACACTGTTAACATAGCCGTCAGCACAGACACTGTTAACATAGCCGTCAGCACAGACACTGTTAACATAGCCGTCAGCACAGACACTGTTAACATAGCCGTCAGCACAGACACTGTTAACATAGCCGTCAGCACAGACACTGTTAACATAGCCGTCAGCACAGACACTGTTAACATAGCCGTCAGCACAGACACTGTTAACATAGCCGTCAGCACAGACACTGTTAACATAGCCGTCAGCACAGACACTGTTAACATAGCCGTCAGCACAGACACTGTTAACATAGCCGTCAGCACAGACACTGTTAACATAGCCGTCAGCACAGACACTGTTAACATAGCCGTCAGCACAGACACTGTTAACATAGCCGTCAGCACAGACACTGTTAACATAGCCGTCAGCACAGACACTGTTAACATAGCCGTCAGCACAGACACTGTTAACATAGCCGTCAGCACAGACACTGTTAACATAGCCGTCAGCACAGACACTGTTAACATAGCCGTCAGCACAGACACTGTTAACATAGCCGTCAGCACAGACACTGTTAACATAGCCGTCAGCACAGACACTGTTAACATAGCCGTCAGCACAGACACTGTTAACATAGCCGTCAGCACAGACACTGTTAACATAGCCGTCAGCACAGACACTGTTAACATAGCCGTCAGCACAGACACTGTTAACATAGCCGTCAGCACAGACACTGTTAACATAGCCGTCAGCACAGACACTGTTAACATAGCCGTCAGCACAGACACTGTTAACATAGCCGTCAGCACAGACACTGTTAACATAGCCGTCAGCACAGACACTGTTAACATAGCCGTCAGCACAGACACTGTTAACATAGCCGTCAGCACAGACACTGTTAACATAGCCGTCAGCACAGACACTGTTAACATAGCCGTCAGCACAGACACTGTTAACATAGCCGTCAGCACAGACACTGTTAACATAGCCGTCAGCACAGACACTGTTAACATAGCCGTCAGCACAGACACTGTTAACATAGCCGTCAGCACAGACACTGTTAACATAGCCGTCAGCACAGACACTGTTAACATAGCCGTCAGCACAGACACTGTTAACATAGCCGTCAGCACAGACACTGTTAACATAGCCGTCAGCACAGACACTGTTAACATAGCCGTCAGCACAGACACTGTTAACATAGCCGTCAGCACAGACACTGTTAACATAGCCGTCAGCACAGACACTGTTAACATAGCCGTCAGCACAGACACTGTTAACATAGCCGTCAGCACAGACACTGTTAACATAGCCGTCAGCACAGACACTGTTAACATAGCCGTCAGCACAGACACTGTTAACATAGCCGTCAGCACAGACACTGTTAACATAGCCGTCAGCACAGACACTGTTAACATAGCCGTCAGCACAGACACTGTTAACATAGCCGTCAGCACAGACACTGTTAACATAGCCGTCAGCACAGACACTGTTAACATAGCCGTCAGCACAGACACTGATAACATAGCCATCAGCACAGACACTGATAACATAGCCGTCAGCACAGACACTGTTAACATAGCCGTCAGCACAGACACTGTTAACATAGCCGTCAGCACAGACACTGATAACATAGCCGTCAGCACAGAAACTGTTTACACTTCCACTGTACAGAAGCTAAGATCTCTAATCCCATTAGTACTCTAGATCTTCAGTTTTTAAATTCAACTCCTTTCTTATTCCACAGCTTTTTTTTATTGAAAAGAATGGAGTTTCAAAACTGATAGTTTGATGCTAATTGGATTGACATATAATGGGTGTTTAAACAAGTTAAGTTCTTGTATCATGCTACCGACTGACCCAGGTCTCCAGCAGACTTACAGATATCCAATGTCTGTCCCAAAAGGCAGGCTTCAACTACAGCAATTAATTAACACAAAATGGCAAGTCCTCCTCTTTTCCCTTCACGGGGCGGATGTATGTGTACGTCACAAAGGATCCTCGTGGGGCCACAACAAGCCGATTGTCTACGGTTCTGTGGCAGTGCTATGGTGGCTCCGATATCCCTGCTGGTCTAGGACACAGCCAATTCTTACTTATTTATGTAGCTCATCATTGTAGTTATTGGGTCAGACTAAACATTTCCCTTGGATTAATTTGGACCATATTGATGACCAGTGGAGGTCTTCTTCACTCTTTAAAAAGTCACTTATTATAGAAAGGGGACCTCTATAGACAGGTGTTTATCAGAGAAGTGACCTCTGTAGACAGGTGTTTAACAGAGAAGTGACCTTTATAGACAGGTGTTTATCACAGAGAAGTGACCTCTATAGACAGGTGTTTATCAGAGAAGTGACATATATAGACAGGTGTTTATCACAGAGAAGAGACTTCTATAGACAGGTGTTTATCACAGAGAAGTGACTTCTATAGACAGGTGTTTATCACAGAGAAGTGACTTCTATAGACAGGTGTTTATCACAGAAAAGTGACATCTATAGACAGGTGTTTATCACAGAGAAGTGACTTCTATAGACAGGTGTTTATCACAGAGAAGTGACTTCTATAGACAGGTGTTTAACAGAGAAGTGACCTCTATAGACAGGTGTTTATCACAGAAAAGCGATCTCTATAGACAGGTGTTTATCACAGAGAAGTGACATTTGTATACAAGTATATCTTACATAAGTGGTCCTTATTGACAAGGTATAGTTAGGTGACACTAGTAGACAGGCAATTGTTGGTGAATGACTTCCTATCCCTAACAATTATTTTTGTTGTAGATATGTGACACTTGTAGTACAGTTTTACAAGTTATGAAATTCTGCTACCAGAAATAAGCCTGTTTTGGCATTGCTAAAGTTCTGTCCATTTTGCTAAAAGTCTGGTGGTTAAATGTTGGTTTGTCTGGTGTTAGTCTGCTCTAAGTCAACCTTAGAGTCTCAGTGTCCTCTGTCTTGTAATACACAGCACTGTATCCATGCATTCTCCATGCATTTATAGTACTCACACAATGAATGAAATATCATTTGCTTCAGTTTTGTCATAATTTCCTTTTCATATTTCATCTGACTTGTAGCATGAACATGAAATTTAACCAAAAATCAGTTTTTTTTGAACTTGCAGTAAGTCACAGATTTAAGCCTGTACAAATAATTTTTACATTTGATATGTTTAAGAACTGGCAAAAGGATATGATATTAACAGGAATTCTTGTAAAATCACAGGATTTACAAACACATTTTATTACATACATAAAGGAAACGATGTTGTAAAACATGATAATAAGAGAGCATGATAATAACAGAAACATGATATTAAGCAAAATGACATAAAGTAGAATTAACTTTATATCAATGCTCAAAACATCCCAATTTTTTACAGTACTCCATCACGATTCACTATTTTTTGTCTGATATTGATTTATCTAAAATATAATTCTGAAGAGTAAAATTGCTTTTGACATGCACAACAACTTGTAAAGTGATGAATTGCCTTTTCATTCTCTGTTGAAAGTTTGATTTGAGAATCCATAAAATGATTCCGATTTTAAAACTACCCAATGCTTCCCAGCATTACTCTGATAACAATATGAATATTTTATTTCTTTGAAAAAATATGAGAAGCATCTGCCGCGGAGTTTTAACCCTATGATCTCAGCCCCCTCATTTCTCACCACAGGTCTGCAAAATGTCAGGCACATTTTTACATTCATGCAAATTAAATAAGTGTCAAGTCAGATGTGCAATAATTAACCTCTGTTGAGTTGAGTCAGATAAAAAATAAAAAATAAATTTGCAGCAAGGCTGCACTTTTACCAGCGTTATCTTGCTCCTGGTAACAATATTATATTTGATCCTAACAAAATTTACTGAGACAACTGATTCAATGTACATTATATCGTTGGGGACCATACAGGGTAATTACGGCCCTTATATTTACTAGAATGTCTGGGTGGCGCAGTGGATAGCACACTTGCCTTTCACCAAGGAGGCTGTGGTTTAATTCCGTGATCGGACGTAAAAAGGTATAAGGGGTCATCTGCCCGATCACGAGGGTTTTCTCCGGGTACTTCAGCTTCCTCCCACATTTAGATCTCCCATGTGCTAACATCCGGGGCAACAAGAGTGATCAATATAAGCTGAAATGACTTATTTCATAATTGTTATAAAATAAATTAAATTAAATTTACTAAGAATAATGAGAAATATGATGACCTGTGAAATCTTGAGTGACAGTTGTATACCAGTCTCCCAAACAGTTCCTCCATATTAATTTTGAAAGCTACCAAACACCTGTACCATGAAATTTCTATCCTTCTACCCCTTACCCTGATGCATTCTACCCCTGACAACCCCCAATGTTTTCAATGATAGAAACTACATTTGTAAAAATATTATTACATATACAATATAGAATATATCTCAATTCAAGCATTTTTTTTGTTATTTCTTTTTTAATTTTATGTTTAATAAATTATTCTGTCATAAAGGATAAGGATATGTACTACCTTTACCTAGCAGATATAGGTAAGAGTTGTCTCCCATATTTCTTTAGAGGGTAACCCTCTTGTCGATCAACATCCGTGCGACATCCTGACTTCTGATCATTACTTATATAATTATTTTTTTATTTAGTGGTCTGACACATCTTTCCCATTACGTCAGGAGTTGAACCTGCATCCATCAGCACACAAGCACTCAAACTAGGATTTAAACCTCAGCACACAAGCACCCAAACTAGGATTTAAACCTCAGCACACAAGCACTCAAACTAGGATTTAAACCTCAGCACACAAGCACTCAAACTAGGATTTAAACCTCAGCACACAAGCACTCAAACTAGGATTTAAACCTCAGCACACAAGCACTCAAACTAGGATTTAAACCTCAGCACACAAGCACTCAAACTAGGATTTAAACCTCAGCACACAAGCACTCAAACTAGGATTTAAACCTCAGCACCCAAGCACTCAAACTAGGATTTAAACCTCAGCACACAAGCACTCAAACTAGGATTTAAACCTCAGCACCGATTAATTGACTTCATAAAGCTTATATTTATTTGTGTCCTATCATTATTCCAACCCTATATAGACACATCCAGATCACTGACTATATAATGCTTACATTTATTCAATCTCTAATATATATTTTGAAGTTCAAATCAAATTACTCCAATGGTCAGGAGCCTGTTCCAACCATCATAGGTGGGATTTAACACTAAACACTCTAAACGGCGCAACAACATTCCGAAAAATCTGGTCCTCAGGATGGGATTAAAACAATACTGAACACCCTAATCTACAATACTGGGATTCAAAATCATTCAATAACATAAACCTCATGACAATATTTCTCATGACTAGGATTCAACACTCCATACCTCACAACCAAGACTCAAACAACGATGAATACCGCGACCTTGTGCCCTACTCATGACAAATTGGTGTTTATTTTAAGTTGGTCGACTAAAGAACAATATAACACAGGATGACATCAATGCCTGACCTTAATCAGGAACCCCCAACTAACTAGCACTTAAATTTAGACCTAATGAAAAAATGGTGTTTTGGAATTAAAACCCAGCCCTAAATAAACGCATTGTATTGATTTTCAAATAAGAGTCACATTAAAGAGACAACTGAATACTGTAAATATTCCATTCCAAACTCCTTAAAGTTTCGTGAGGAACCTCAAATCAATAATAACATCTCATAAAAAACCAGTAAAGGTCTTTTTTCACAAAACTTTGCCCGAGATTTCTAAAAAGCAATTACCCTTTCAGGCTCCATGATCTCTATTTCGGGTCATGTTGAGATTTGGTACTGTATGTATACACATTCTAAAACTAATCTTTTACAAAGGCAAGACATTTCTCAACAGGGAACTTTTCATAAGAAAAGAATCATCCATAAATTTTCTTCCTGAATGACAGAACATAAAATAGAGTAGGTAATTAAAAACCAAACTTATAGTTTTCATATTAACACATCTGACCAAGGTGACACTAAATATGGACATTGATTATTCAAATGATTCAACATCAAAGTCATTTACTACATCAAGCTACAGAATGTAAAGCATGGTTCTTGGACTAACAGTTTTGTAGAAGATATTTTTTTTAAAGATTTGAAGACATTGAAACCATATGACCTTGGAAGTGTGGCAAGGTTATTTTTCTACGACTTTAAGAACTGTCAAACCCAGTAATCTACAGGAAAATTGCCATGATAAAGTGTTCCACTTCGTAGACACTAATACATTTAACTCCCGTGATCTTCTTTGAAAGCAGGCGCGTAACAACCTATGTAGCAAAAAAGCCCGGGCTTACACATCATATTTGACAAAAAAACACCCCAAAAAATCCCGCAACATAGTTTATATGATATAAAATATTAAAAAGCAATGACAGGTGTTTTGTATCTGCTATAAAGACCGCCAACTAAAATGCTTCGTTGCAATCAAAGTCTCTACCAAATGTAGAACTGAGTGTAGAATATTCATTCGGCGTGGTAGTTTTTTACCGCTTTTATAAATATAAAGGGAACAATATGGTAGCCTGGCTTCAATCATTCGACATGGTAACCGTGCCAGTGCAACTCGAGCTATGCAAATTATTGGTATACACATAGTACTCACATAGTACCCCCCCGCCCTGTGAAACAAACTGTTCCTATGTTTTTTATCCCCTTTATTAATACAAAATACATATGAAGGGAAGGAATGGTAATAAACCATGGCTTTATATTTTACATTGACCAGTATATCGGTTCTTATGTACATAATGTTAAACTATTCCTAGTGCTAGCTTGTGATACTAGTCTCATATCCCTGCGCAACCGGAGTCACAGTCGCGAGGAGAAACGTCACAAGAAGAGAGAAACTCTAACAACAACTATCCCAAAATCCACATGATTTTAGATTTTTCTTTTCCGTAGAATAATGTTACCGAACTCCATAACAGAATTGGCGTAGATGAGTACTAACCTACGTATCCAAAAAAAAGCAAAATATTTGTAAAATAATAGGGGAAAAGAATATTTTCTTGTTTTAAAATGGCCGTTGAAACTGGCGCCAGAACACGGGAGAACGCGTCTTAGGCGTTCTAGAAAACAAAATTCTCCTGGGGGGGTGGGGGTGGGGGGGACACCCCAGATGAGAGGGGAAAAAACCCTCCCATATCCTCCCCCTTCTCGCGCTGCGCACTTCGGGGTGCTGCTTTCGGCACCACACTTCATAATTGGGCTTACACATTGAAAACCCGTTTGTTACGCCCCTGGAAAGTGAGTTGAAGTCATATGTATGAACACATTAGATAGCCCCCTTAATTACAACTGCTAGTGCAACTCCATGACTTAAGATGTAACATTCTGAAGACGTTCAGACAATGGAAGCTGCATCACTGTATACAGGCCCACAGGTTCTCAATGCCAGGTGACCTGACAGTGACAAGACCTCATTTATGTCATATCTTCTGTAAAAGCCAGTGAAAATAAATAATTTGATTATTCAATAAAATAACAATACAATTCCCAACAAATGCCATGTTTGTGTCATAGTTCAATATTGCAAACCTATCCTAGACCTTTTAATTAATTTCAAAGTCATAAGACGATAATTAATCAGACAATAGTTTTTTTTGGATCAAAGAGGGCAGTACCCTGCACATGTAACTACCATGCCAGTGTGCATGTTTGTGGTACATCACTGATTAGTCTCCATGGCAACTGAACCTAAGTCATTACACTCAACAATGGCCATACCCCAAAACCTGACACACATATCATTTCACTGGCATCAACCCGTGTGTATCTAAAAAGGGTACACACAATGGATTCTTCCACTGGGGCCAACCTGGGTGTGCTTAAATTGTTCAACTAACAGGACTGACACAGGGGCAAATTTTCAACTGGTAAGTTAACATCTTTCACTGGAGCAAACCTTTATGTATGTTTGTTTATGATCCAGTTACAGTACTTTCTAGGTACTGTAGGGTTGACCTACATCTTCAAGTTAAAATAGGACACTTCAGAAGTGACATACCCCTTGTGACCTCTCGTGACCTCTCGTGACCATTTATTTTTGCCATACCATGACTTTGGATGGGGAGCCTGACATATAACAGATAAAACAATCATAAAACCATTCACGTACATAGGATAATTCCACTGGGGCTAACATAGACACACCTAAATCAGTTACATGGCCATGGATGGTATAGAAATAAAAGCAGTATGAAGACATAGAATTCTAAATTTACAAAGAAGTCAACCAGAGAACTTACAGAACTACAAACTGACTTTGGCAAAGATGGATTTGTTCTTGCAGAACTTCATTGGAACAGAACTTTAGTATTCCAACTGATAATTTGCACGTATCTTCAGAACAAAGATATAAACAAACAAGTATGCTTTATATACTGCTCTTTGGAGAAAATCTCGAAAGAAAGTATACTAATATGGGTCACCGTGAGTTTGAATTTAATAAATTGACAACAGAATCAACCTTTTTTTTTGCTTTTTCAAAATTTGTCATATCTTTAAAATTACATTTCAATTGTAAAAACACAACAGTGTCTACAATATTAAGTGTATGTTTCTTTTAGCAGATTGTAGACAGTTATTTTTTCTTTAAACTAGTAACGCACACTCAAAGATATTGGTCATCAATATCTACTGATGAGTGACAGCCTCAATACTGGAGGCTAACATGGTAATTCCACATGTGACATTAAGGGTGTATGCTATGTTGTAATGGTAATTGTATTGTATGGTGATTGTAAGCTTTTAACATTAGTTCTCACCAGTCTCCTGTACAGGGTGATGTACAGGTTATTTCTCACCTGTCTCCTGTACAGGGGGATGTACAGGTTAACCTACTGTTCTCACCTGTCTCCTGTACTGGGTGATGTACAGGTTTAGTTCTCACCTGTCTCCTGTACAGGGGGATGTACAGGTTTACCTACTGTTCTCACCTGTCTCCTGTACAGGGCGATGTAAAATTTTGAAGGGAGATAATTAAACCTTAATATGTACATGCTTTGATATGGAACAGAACTTTATATAATCTATTTAAGCTTGACATAATGTTTTAAACAAATATCCTGACCCAGTGACCTTATTTTGTTAAGAATATATCAAAAAGGAAATACACTATTACTTTACCTACATGGCAATCAACATAAAAACATAAATACCTGTCTTCCATGACAGGTAAATCCACATCAGTGAATCTGTTTCTGTATCTTAGCTAACAGCCTGTGTTGTTGTTATTGTGTCACTTGAAATGAACTACAGGTCACCTGAACATCACCCTGTACAGGAGACATATCAGAACTGTAGGTAAACCTGTACCTTACCCTGTACAGAACACAGGTGAAAACTGTAGGTAAACCAGTACATCACCCTGTACAAGAGACAGGTGAGAACAGTAGGTAAACCTGTACATCACCCGGTACAGGAGACAGGTGAGAACTGTAGGTAAACCTGTACATCACCCTGTACAGGAGACAGTTGAGAACTGTAGGTAAACCTGTATATCACCCTGTACAGGACACAGGTGAGAAAAGTAGGTAAACCTGTACATCACCCTGTACAGGAGACAGGACACAGGTGAGAACTGTAGGCAAACCTGTACATCACCCCGTACAGGAGACAGGTGAGAGCATTAGGTAAACCTGTACATTACCCTGTACAGGAGACATATGAGAACAGTAGGTAAACCTCTACATCACCCTGTACAGTAGACAGTTGAGAACTGTGTATATCACCCTGTACAGGACACAGTTGAGAACTGTAGCTAAATCTGTACATCACCCTGTAAAGGAGACAGGTGCGAACAGTAGGTAAACCTCTACATCACCCTGTACAGTAGACAGTTGAGAACTGTGTATATCACCCTGTACAGGACAGAGGTGAGAAAAGTAGGTAACCTGTACATCACCCTGGACAGGAGACAGTTGAGAGCTGTAGCTAAACCTGTACATCTCACTGTACAGGAGACAGGTGTGAACTGTAGGTAAACCTGTACCTTACCCTGTACAGAACACAGGTGAAAACTGTAGGTAGACCTGTACATCACCCTGCACAGGAGACAGGTTAGAACTGTAGGTAAACCTCTATATCACCCTGTACAGGACAGAGGTGAGAAAAGTAGGTAAACCCGTACATCCCCCTGTACAGGAGACTGGTGACAACTAAACATGTACATCACCCTGTACGGGTGATGTACAGGTTTATCTACAGTTCTCACCTGTGTCCTGTATAGGGTGATATACAGGTTTATCTACAGTTCTCAACTGTCTACTGTACAGGGTGATGTACCGGTTTTCCTACAGTTCTCAACTGTGTCCTGTACAGGGTAATGTACGTTTACCTACAGTTCTCGCCTGTCTCCTGTACAGGCTGATGTACAGGTTTACCTTCTTTTCTCACCTGTGTCCTGTCTCCTGTACAGGACCTACAGTTCTCACCTTTCTCCTGTACAGGGTAATGTACGTGTTTACCTACTGTTCTCAGCTGTCTCCTGTACAGGGTGATGGACAGGTTTAGCTACAGTTCTCATCTGGCTCCGGTACATGGTGATGTACAGGTTTCCCTACTGTTCTCATCTGTTTCCTGTACAGGGTGATGTTCAGGTTTACCTACAGTTCACACCTGTCTCCTGTACAACAGGGTGATGTACAGGCTTAGCTACAGTTCTCACCTGTCTCCTCTACAGGGAGATGTACAGGTTTACCTGGGGGTCTCACCTGTGTCCTGTCTCCTGTACAGGACCTACAGTTCTCACCTGTCTCCTGTACGGGGTGATGTACAGGTTTAGCTACTTTTCTCACCTGTGTCCTGTCTCCTGTACAGGGGAATGTACGGGTTTACCTACAGTTCTCACCTTTCTCCTGTACAGGGTAATGTACGGGTTTCCCTACTGTTCTCACCTGTCTCTTGTACAGGGTGACGTACTGGTTTACCTACAGTTTTCACCTCTACTGTTCTCACCTGTCTCTTGTACAGGGTGACGTACTGGTTTAGTTCTCACCTTTCTCCTGTACAGGGTAATGTACAGGGTTACCTACTGTTCTCAACTGTGTCCTGTACAGGGAGATATACAGGTTTACCTACAATTCTCAACTGTCCCCTGTACAGGGTGATGTCCGGCTTTAGTTCTCGCCTGTCTCCTGTACAGGGCGATGTACAGGTTTACCTGGGGGTCTCACCTGTGTCCTGTCTCCTGTACAGGACCTACAGTTCTCACCTGTCGCCTGTACAGGGTGATGTCCGGCTTTAGTTCTCGCCTGTCTCCTGTACAGGTTGATGTACAGGTTTACCTGGGGGTCTCACCTGTGTCCTGTCTCCTGTACAGGCTGATGTACAGGTTTACCTTCTTTTCTCACCTGTGTCCTGTATAGGGTGATATACAGGTTTACTTACAGTTCTCAACTGTCTCCTGTACAAGGTGATGTACAGGTTTAGTTTTCACCAGTCTCCTGTACAGGGCTATGTACAGGTTTACCTATTGTTCTCACCTGTCTCCTGTACCGGGTGCTGTACTGGTTTAGTTCTCACCTTTCTCCTGTACAGGGTGAAGTACAGGTTTACCTACTTTTCTCACCTCTGTCCTGTACAGGGTGACATACAGGTTTACCTACAATTCTCAACTGTCCCCTGTACAGGGTGATGTACGGGTTTAGTTCTCACCTGCCTCCTGTACAGGGTGATCTGTCTCCTGTACAGGGCGATGTACAGGTTTAGTTACAGTTCTCAACTGTCTCCCGAACAGGGTGATGTACAGGAGACAGGTTAGAGCTAAACCTGTACATCTCACTGTACAGGAGACAGGTGAAAACTGTAGGTAGACCTGTACATCACCCTGGACAGGAGACAGTTGAGAACAGTAGGGAAACCCGTACATTACCCTGTACAGGAGAAAGTTGAGAACTGTAGCTAAACCTGTACATCACCCTGTACAGGAGACAGATGAGAACAGTAGGTAAACCCGTACATTACCCTGTACAGGAGACAGTTGAGAACAGTAGGTAAACCTGTACATCACCCTGTTCAGGAGACAGTTGAGAACTGTAGGTAAACCTGTGTAACACCCTGTACAGAAGACAGGTGAGAACAGTAGGGAAACCTGTACATCACCCTGTTCAGGAGACAGTTGAGAACTGTAGGTAAACCTGTGTAACACCCTGTACAGAAGACAGGTGAGAACAGTAGGGAAACCTGTACATCACCCTGTTCAGGAGACAGTTGAGAACTGTAGGTAAACCTGTGTAACACCCTGTACAGAAGACAGGTGAGAACAGTAGGGAAACCTGTACATCACCCTGTTCAGGAGACAGTTGAGAACTGTAGGTAAACCTGTACATCACCCTGTAAAGGAGACAGGTGAGAACAGCAGGTAAACCTGTACATCACCCTGTACAGGAGACAGATGAGAACAGGAGGTAAACCTGTACATCACCATGTACAGGAGACAGGTGAGAACTAAACCTGTACATCAACCTGTACAGGAGACAGGTGAGAACAGTAGGTAACCTGTACAGGAGACAGTTGAGAACTGAAGGTAAACCTGTATATCACCCTGTACAGGACACAGGTGAGAAAAGAAGGTAAACCTGTACATCACCCTGTACAGGAGACATGTGAGAACTGTAGGTAAACCTGTACATCACCCTGTACAGGAGACATGTGAGAACTGTAGGTAAACCTGTACATCACCCTGTAAAGGAGACAGGTGAGAACAGTAGGTAAACCTGTACATAACCCTGTTCAGGAGACAGTTGAGAACTGTAGGTAAACCTGTGTAACACCCTGTACAGAAGACAGGTGAGAACAGTAGGGAAACCTGTACATCACCCTGTTCAGGAGACAGTTGAGAACTGTAGGTAAACCTGTACATCACCCTGTACAGGAGACATGTGAGAACGGTAGGTAAACCTGTACATCACCCTGTACAGGAGACAGTTGAGAACAGTAGGTAAACCTGTACATCACCCTGTTCAGGAGACAGTTGAGAACTGTAGGTAAACCTGTATAACACCCTGTACAGAAGACAGGTGAGAACAGTAGGGAAACCTGTACATCACCCTGTTCAGGAGACAGTTGAGAACTGTAGGTAAACCTGTATAACACCCTGTACAGAAGACAGGTGAGAACAGTAGGTAAACCTGTACATCACCCTGTACAGGAGACAGTTGAGAACTGTAGGTAAACCTGTATAACACCCTGTACAGAAGACAGGTGAGAACAGTAGGTAAACCTGTACATCACCCTGTTCAGGAGACAGTTGAGAACTGTAGGTAAACCTGTACATCACAATGTACAGGAGACAGGTGAGAACTGTAGCTAAACCTGTACATCACCCTGTACAGGAGACAGATGAGAACTGTAGGTAAACATGTACATCACCCTGTACAGGAGACAGGTGAGAACAGTAGGTAAACCTGTACATCACCCAGTTCAGGAGACAGTTGAGAACTGTAGGTAAACCTGTATATCACCCTGTACAGGAGACAGGTGAGAACAATAGGTAAACCTGTACATAACCCTGTACAGGAGACTGGTGAAAACTAAACCTGTACATCACCCTGTACAGGAGACTGGTGAGAACTAAACCTGTAGATCACCCTGCACAGGAGACAGGTTAGAACTAAACCTGTACATCTCCCGGTACAGGAGACAGGTGAGAACTAAACCAGTACATCACCCTGTACAGGAGACAGATGAGAACTGTAGGTAAACATGTACATCACCCTGTACAGGAGACAGGTGAGAACAGTAGGTAAACCTGTACATCACCATGTACAGGAGACAGGTGAGAACTGTAGGTAAACCTGTACATCAACCTGTACAGGAGACAGGTGAGAACTAAACCTGTATATTATCCTGTACAGGAGACAGGTTAGAGCAGTAGGTAAACCTGTACATCACCCTGTACAGGAAACAGATGAGAACAGTAGGTAAACCTGTACATCACCCTGTACAGGAGACAGGCGAGAACTGAACCTGTACATCACTGTGTACAGAAGACATGTGAGAACTGTAGGTAAACCTGTACATCACCTAGTACAGGAGACTGATGAGAACTGAACCTGTACATCACTGTGTACAGAAGACATGTGAGATCTGTAGGTAAACCTGTACATCCCCTAGTACAGGAGACTGATGAGAACTAAACCTGTGCATCACCCTGTACAGTAAACAGATGAGAACAGTAGGTAACCCCGTACATCACCCTGTACAGGAGACAGGTGAGAACAGTAGGTAAACCCGTACATCACCCTGTACGGGAGACAGGTGAGAACAGTAGGTAAACCTGTATATCACCCTGTACAGGACACAGTTGAAAACAGTAGGTAAACCTGTACATCACCCTGTACAGGAGACAGGTGAGAACTGTAGGTAAACCTGTACATCAACCTGTACAGGAGACTGATGAGAACTAAACCTGTACATCACTGTGTACAGGAGACAGGTGAGAACTAAACCAGTACATCACCCTGGTAAGGAGACAGGTGAGAGCTGTAGGTAAACCTGTACATCAACCTGTACAGGAGACTGGTGAGAACTAAACCTGTATATCACCCTGTACAGGAGACAGGTGAGAACAGTAGGTAAACCTGTACATCAACCTGTACAGGAGACAGGTGAGAACAGTAGGTAAACCTGTACATCACCCAGTACAGGACACAGGTGAGAACTGTAGGTAAACCTGTACATCAACTAAACCTGTACATCACCCTGTACAGGAGAAAGGTGAGAACTGTAGGTAAACCTGTACATCACCCTGTACAGGAAACAGATGAGAACAGTAGGTAAACCTGTACATCACCCAGTACAGGACACAGGTGAGAACTGTAGGTAAACCTGTACATCACCCTGTACAGGAGACAGGTGAGAACAGTAGGTAAACCTGTACATCACCCTGTACAGGAGACTGATGAGAACTAAACCTGTACATCACTGTGTACAGGAGACATGTGAGAACTGTAGGTAGACCTGTACATCACCCTGTACAGGAGACAGGTGAGAAATAAACCTGTACATCACCCTGTACAGGAGACATGTGAGAACTGTAGGTAGACCTGTAAATCACCCTGTACAGGAGACAGGTGAGAACAGTAGGTAAACCTGTACATCACCCTGTACAGGACACAGTTGAGAACTGTAGGCAAACCCGTACATCACCCTGTAAAGGAGACAGGTGAGAACAGTAGGTAAACCTGTACATCTCCCTGTACATGACACAGGTGAGAACTGTAGGTAAACCTGTACATCACCCTGTACAAGACACAGGTGAGAACTGTAGGTTAACCTGTACATCACCCTGTACAGGAGACAGGTGAGAACAGTAGGTAAATGTGTACATCACCCAGTACAGGACACAGGTGAGAACTGTAGGTAAACCTGTACATCACCCTGTACAAGACACAGTTGAGAACTGTAGGTTAACCTGTACATCACCCTGTACAGGAGACAGGTGAGAACTGTAGGTAAACCTGTATATCACCCTGTACAGGAGACAGGTGATATATCAGCATTGTGAGGTTTGTGTGTGGTGAGTTTGGGTCCAATGTTTGCTGAGGTCAAAATAGGAATTCGGGATAGAACTGGAAAAAGTTAAAAAAAAAAGTTTAATTTAAAAAAGAATCAAAACACTTTGATGTTATTTTTGTTCAATCCTTGGGGAAATTGAGTCTACTGAGTCATACCACTGCTATAAATATAAAAGTCTTTTTGTCTATAAAGACGTCTTTAATGAAATATTGTTAGATATATTCAAGCAAAGTTGATTCCCGATAGCATGTCAAAAGGTGACTGAATCACATTTGGACCCCTTAGAATTTTCAGCTTTATGACTACTGGTGGAGATATTTCTTAACCACATTTTAAAATCTCACCAAGAAATAAAAGACATGCAGACGTCTTTCATTGATTTCAGGAGACTGTCAAAAACGTTCACAAGCATTAAATCAATATCGCTAGAAATGCCACAAAATTTAACGATATGGAACACATTCTTCCATAATACTACAAGGCTTTTGAGGTTATTTCTGAAAGTTTTGTCAGAATATTTGTGTGAAATAGAATGAAAATACTCAAATGTGTATACAAAGAATCAATTTCTACCATTTTAATATGCAAACATTTTTTTATTTCCGCCTTCCCTGACAGGAAATCTGTATTTTGAATGATGAATATGTATATTTCGCAGACAGATTTTTCCTCCATATTTCCCAAATTCTGTGATTATGATTTCCGCTGGATTTGGTTTTCCAAATTCTGTGATTATAAACTCTAAAGTCCTCAATATAAATAATTAAAGCATTATGGTTCTTTTCTAGTATAAGAGAGGTTCTGACTTAGTGTTAATTATAATCACTAACATAGGAAATTTCAAAGGGAAGTACCAGAATTAGTTAAGGACATATAAGTAGGGCTGGTCTGTGATAAGCAGCTGTGGTAAATCTAACACTGAGTCTAAGAACTGCCACACGTTAAGGTAAAATCTGTGAACTCTTTATTTTAAAGTATGTTGATATTGGTGGTGCAATGTGAACTTCAGAGAGTGATAATTTATTGTCAATATTGTTGTATCATTTGTATTTGGTCAAGGTTTTACATCCTTGAAGCCGTTAAGATCATATGAAGGTGGTTCTTTTGGATTGGTTTGGATGTGACTGCCCCACGTAGGCCTCCAACCGGCGACATGACCTCGTGTTGGAGAGCTATAGTGATTGTAGATGGTCAGACGCCTTAACCACTCAGCCACTGCAGCCCCTGAAGACAGTTCCACATACAGAGAGGGAAGGTAGAAAAGAACAGAAAAGATATAAAGACCTTAGTGGGCAATGTAATTAGAGCAGCAGATTGATCTGTTTCCTCCATGTTTCTTTCTCTGATGTCCTGACTAAGCAGTAGACACGCAAGAAAACCCAAAACCTAAAGGCTGGTCCACATAAGTTACCTCAAATGTACATGAGTACATGCATGTCTGTACATTAACACACTACACGTTGTCTGTAGGTAACATATTATGTCAAAATGTTTGTACAAATGTGAAATCTGCAAAAATATCACACTGTGCTAAAATTCCTAAGTATACAGTATCAAAAGAAAAATGGTTTTGTTGGTTTTATTGTTACAGAGCGTTATATAACCTGTATATCAGCACACAGCCTTCCATGCTAGTGAGTGTCAGACGTTTAAATCCTCAATGTAATAGCATGTCTGCTGAAGCTATCTCACTCCTTCAACTGTGTCAAAACCCATTACAGGTCTCAATAACCACACAGTTTATTATGGCAACTGCTCGTACAATATTGCAAATGCTCTTAGGGTACCGCTGGTGTCTTACAAGAGAATCTCCTCCTGGTGGGTATGTCATAACTTGGGAGTCGCCAAATCAGAAGATGACTAAAAAGCACAGCCGACTAGTGACTAATTTGCCCGCTAGCTCAGGAAACTTGAAGAGTTTCAGGAAGGATCAGGTTAGGTCTTTGATTCCCTGTAGATGTTCAGGCTCAACTTTAGGTTACATCAATCTTCCGTTTTTATTGATCCATGAATTTTAAAGGAAATAATTCAAGGTCCAAATGATAACATTGGCCACAACAGCCTCCAGCTCTACGGAACTGAAGAGTTTTACATTTTAAGACAAAAGGCAAAATGGTCCAGCTGTCTAACAAGATGTATATTGGAATGTTCAGTTCTTATTGGCCAATCAGACAATCAGACACATCTTAACAAATTAACATTTGCTAATGAAACATCCCCTATCAAACTCTCACTGGCTAATCAAACATCCCCTATGAAACTTTCATTGGCTAATCAGACATCCCCTATCACACTCTCACTGGCTAATCAAACATCCCTATCCAACTCTCATTGACGAATCAAACATCCCCTATCAAACTCTCATTGGCTAATCAGACATCCCCTATCAAACTCTTATTGGCTAATCAGACATACCCGATCAAAATCTCACTGGCTAATCAAACATCCCCTATCAAACTCTCATTGGCTAATCAGACATACCCGATCAAACTCTCATTGGCTTATCAAACATCTCCTATCAAACTCTCATTGGCTAATCAAACATCCCCTATCAAACTCTCATTGGCTAATCAAACATCCCCTTATCAAACTCTCACTGGCTAATCAAACATCCCCTATCAAACTCTCACTGGCTAATCAAACATATCTGCGACAATACATCAGAGGTGGTATGCAGAATATAGGAGAAGAAGAAGATATCTCTTACCGAACTCTCATTGGTTAATCAGTCTTGATCTTTAAATTATCATTGGCAAAATCAAAGTTTACGCTATTTTTGGCCGATAAGGCACAAGTAACATTGATTTCATTGGCTTATTGGCCACAGCTTATTGTTAATTTTGATTAATTCATCAAAGCTATCTACTAATTTTGACTAATTGGTCAGAACTCTTTGCTAATTTTGACTAATGGGTCAGGGGTAATAAGACTCCAATCAGCTAACCAGTCAAATCTCACTACACTTTCATTGGCTAATCAGTTTGAATTTTAGGTAACGTGAAGACTGGAATGATAGTATATAATTGTATTTGAATGGCGAGATTCAGCATGTCTGGGTATATGGAGCCAGGAAGACGAGAGCTAGCAGTATAATCAGCGTATCATTAGAATTGTAGGTCTTCTCTTGAATGTCATGCTAGCTGTATCAGCCCAAAATAATTCCCCTAATGGCTTAGGCTAGTGCCAGCTAGATTAACTCATCAAACATTCTTCAGACTCCTGTTTTCATGTGACCTCTGCTTTCATGCAGGATACCATGCATTTAATGAAACTCCCTATTGACCATGACAACCTGGGATGCGTTTATAGGAGAGAATTAAACCACTAAACATTGGGGCGAGTCTGAGAAAAGCTGAATTTGTACATTAAAAGAATCAATTTAGATGCTCTGGAGTGTCTTTGATGGATATAGTGATTGTGGCCTACCACAGTTTACCATTATTCTGATGGTATATGTACTCAATCAACTGGGTGTCCTAGTGACATAATCTCCACAGACTAAAGATAAATAGAGATATTCCCTTTAGCTGTGTTTAGTAAGCTAAACTGTGTCTATACTACCCCTTTCACAAGTAAATGGTGTTGTTTTAGATAGGTCCTCTATGAATATCATCATCTTATAGTGATATCATTGATTTGTAGTTGTATATAATTTAGCCAAGAATAGAGAAGTAGTTTATCAGGTAAAGAAAGATACAATCTATTTACTCACCTAACCATAGATACTGCATGTTACCATAGATACTGCATGTTATCATAGATACTTACCATAGATACTACATGTTACCATAGATACTACATGTTACCATAGATACTACATGTATGGTAGTATATACGGCTTGTTACGTCGTTCCCTAACGATTCGTGTTCTCTCTACTGCATGTTACCATAGATACTACATGTTACCATATATACTACATGTATGGTAGTATATATGGCTTGTTACGTCGTTCCCTAACGATTCGTGTTCTCTCTACTGCATGTTACCATAGATACTACATGTTACCATAGATACTGCATCCTAACCATAGATTCTGCTTGTTACCCTATATACTGCATGTTACCATATATACTGCATGTTACCATATATACTGCATGTAACCATAGACACTGCATCCTAACCATAGATTCTGCTTGTTACCCTATATACTGCATGTTTCCAAAGATACTTCATCATTACTATAGATACGTATATACTGCATGTTACCATAGATACTACATGTTCCCATAGATATTACATGACAACCATATATACTGCATGGTACCATAGATACTGCATGTAACCATACATATTGTATGCTGACATCTGTATGCTGTATGCCAACCATAGATGCTGACTAGCAAAACAAGGATGATGCAGTCCAACAAAGATGTTGTATGGCAACCATAGATACTGCATGCCCCATGGTTGCCATACAAATCAGAAAGTGCTGCATGCAAAACTAAGGAAGATGCATGGCAACCATAGACACTGCATGTTACCATAGACACTGCATCAAAAACAAACATTCTGCAGGCCCATTTTTAATTTTCATGTCCCTGTCATATCAGTAGGACGCTAGGGTCAATTCTCACATCCCTATATTATCAGTCGTGAATAGGGGTTAGCTCTCATGAGAAAAGGGTGACAGGAATGGGAAAGGGTCAGGAACAGGAAGTGATGTGAGAGTAAAGCAAACAATCAATGACAGAACCATTTCTGTCTAATAACGTTGTTGGAAGACAATTACAGGGGAGTCTGTAAAAACAATAACACCTCCTCAGTAACCATCTAACACCAGCAGCACAAACCATTAGAATTCAAAACGCCAATGGATCTACTGTTTCTGATAGAATGACTATAGACACGTGAGGAAGACCATTCTGGACAAGAAGCTATATAAAACTGGTTGTAAGTGCCAACCCAAGAGACTAGGGCTAATGGCTCACATTTCAAACCGAAACAGTATTGTGTATCAACTCAACAAATCACAGCATACATCATTAGCTGTATTCCGTCACCTTTTCAGCTCCTTTGGGTATCAACCAGCAAAAACTAATTGCAAGCCATTTTTATACCAAATACATGCTTTATTCTTTTCTTGGCAAGTGAGGAAACTATTGAAAAAAGAAAAGCATCTGTTACAATGGTGGTACTGAATATACTCAACAGAAGACACCAGTTGATGTAGAACAGAACATCACAGTGACTGATTTGAAAAAGCTCAGTATTTTTAAGTTGTCACTTAGAAGCTCCTGATTCCGCCATGTCATTCCTACCTTGATTCTGACAACACTCCCTCAAAGTCTCATCTGTACAAACTCTGCCATTAGTGGTAGTTGATCATCATCTTGAGTCAAATCTTTTTAATTTTGTGATAAACACCAGATTTTACTACTTGTTAAATCAACCAACACAAGTTAAAAACAAACCATCAGAAGAGTTATGGAATATTCTGATATCATAATGGCAGGAAGTTCAAAGTTTAAACAAGGGTTTTGTAAACAATGTTGTGAATTATAACATTGTAATAAAATTCCACATATAGTGTAAGCCACAAAAGTATATAATTTTACCAGTAAAGTCTTCTTATTTTACCAGTAATCACCTCTGACCTCTTCGCCATATATGTGTTGTTTTGATACTTGTAAAGTCTTCCTATTTTACCAGTAATCACCTCTAACCTCTTTGCCATATATGTGTTGTTTTTAATACTTGTAAAGTCTTCCTATTTTACCAGTAATCACCTCTGACCTCTTCGCCATATATGTGTTGTTTTGATACTTGTAAAGTCTTCCTATTTTACCAGTAATCACCTCTGACATCTTTGCCATATATGTGTTGTTTTGATATTTGTTAAGTCCTCCTATTTTACCAGTAATCACCTCTAACCTCTTTGCCATATATGTGTTGTTTAAATCCTTGTAAACTCTTCCTATTTTACAGTAATCACCTCTGACCTCTTCGCCATATATGTGTTGTTTTGATATTTGTTAAGTCTTCCTATTTTACCAGTAATCACCTCTGACCTCTTCGCCATATATGTGTTGTTTTAATACTTGTAAAGTCTTCCTATTTTACCAGTTATCACCTCTGCCCTCTTCACCATATATGTGTTGTTTTAATATTTGTAAAGTCTTCCTATTTTACCAATAATCACCTCTGACCTCTTCGCCATATATGTGTTGTTTTAATATTTGTAAAGTCTTCCTATTTTACCAGTTATCACCTCTGCCCTCTTCACCATATATGTGTTGTTTTAATACTTGTTAAGTCTTCCTATTTTACCAGTAATCACCTCTAACCTCTTCGCCATATATGTGTTGTTTTAATATTTGTAAAGTCTTCCTATTTTACCAGTTATCACCTCTGCACTCTTCACCATATATGTGTTGTTTTAATACTTGTTAAGTCTTCCTATTTTACCAGTAATCACCTCTAACCTCTTTGCCATATATGTGTTGTTTTCAATACTTGTAAAGTCTTCCTATTTTACCAGTAATCACCTCTGACCTCTTCGCCATATATGTGTTGTTTTGATACTTGTAAAGTCTTCCTATTTTAACAGTAATCACCTCTGACCTCTTCACCATATATGTGTTGTTTTGATACTTGTAAAGTCTTCCTATTTTACCAGTAATCACCTCTGACCTCTTTGCCATATATGTGTTGTTTTGATACTTGTAAAGTCTTCCTATTTTTGATGGAGACTTTTCACCTTCATTTTCTCTCTCTTCAAACCAATAGATTAAATAGAACTTCACAATTCCAAAAAAATATTGTTCAAATTCAATTTTTTATTTTCTAGAGAAGCTTAAACTAAGGCAATTTTACCAAATGAATTTTATCAACTAGGGAAAATTTAATTCCCTTTTTAGATTCTGCGATATAGGTTCCCCTCATGAAAAACTTTGAAAATGTTGATATGTACAGTATTAAAACAAAACAATCAATTACAATGTACAACAACACCATCATTGCAGCTAACATACGCCTGTTTACCACCTATCTACATTTTGTACTATGACATATCCTGCCAAAAAACATCCCAGTGCAAATTCTTTCATCCTGTTGCCCCTAATTAAACTACAAACATGAAACTGATATCAACAGCAGGGAAACACTCCTTGAAATTGATTGCTGGTATATGTATCACTGTAATGTGACAAGGATGTTGATTTCTGTAGCAGTGGTATGGCAATTATGTCATTTTTAAACTGGGTCATACATGCAATCACACCTGTCAGGTGGTAATACAATAGTAAACACTGGTTACAATATACATGTATCTGATTGAAATTTGTCATCGACTTCTTGACGTAAAATGCATGAAATTAATGAATTATGTAAATCCTGGTTGATTTTCAGTGAGTTTACCACAGCAAATGATTCCTACCACGACAAATGATCCCTAAGATAATATTTACATTAATTGCAAGTGAAAGTTTGATGGATCGGTCTGCCACAGAAATTAGGTAAACAGCATTATACAGTTGTGACAGATGTGCTGACATTCCCTACCATGTAATTAGATTAATGTATCGCTATCATAGGAATCTATACTGGAGGCTGACCTGGCAAACAACAGTTCTGATACTCTGTTGCTGGAAATATTTTCTCTTGACAGGAGATGAAAATCAGGTCAAATCAAGATTCAAACCCAGATCCTTGTACGTGCATGCAACACAGACTCTCGGCTACAATGTAACAGGGTCATGAATATTGACCATAAAAAGTTATAGAATTAATGTGCGAATCTATAGAAAAAACCCATCTGGGACATAAATACAACTGCTGATATTGAAATGAGTAACAAATTTGTGTATGCCTTATTATATAACAGTGAAATATCTTGATCAATGTCAGAATGATTCAAGATTGACAAGAATTCAAGAACTGACAAAGATTGGAGTATTGAATTAAGGAGAATTACCAACATAGTAGAATTGCCATTGGAACCTTGAAAAACAAATTGAGATAAAAAAGGAGGGTGAAATATCCAACATCATATACGATGGAATAAACTTGCATGGCACAAAAACATGGTTTTATATTCTATTGAGCCGCATTTGTAGGATAAGGTTTGATTGAGTTCATTATTTTATTTTTGACTTATAAGAAAAGAGGAAGGACCCTCCCCCATGTAAGGTGACAAATGATGCTTTAAAATACCAAGGCAGCACATACGAGACAGATCTTATTCATCCTTATCCAGACAAGACAAGCAAGTAATTGATATTCAGCCTTGTATTGACATGTACAAGGTGGAGATTTAACCGGCTACCAAAGGGCTGACTAATCACTGGTCTTTAATGCTTTGACCCGACTGTCATCTCTCAGACCAAACATGGACTAGGACAGTGATCAGCTGTATTTCAATATTCCTACAGAAGGTTAGCCAAGGGTCACCTTCTCTTGCAAACTATTATCTAAAACCCTATTCAAAAGACCCGTTTATGTATAAAAGCTTAAAACCTTCCTCCAGCATTTCTTCTTGTGATGCAATCTAGAAACAGATGAGAAATAGGGACTCACAATGGCTGCCATCCCGTGACTAATGAAATAAAAGCGGTAAAGTGTTTTTATTGTGTGTTATAAAAGGGTTCAATGCAAGAATCTGTTAGCAGGGCATTCACTTAGGCCTGCACACTCCAGAGATCCCATCTCCGAGTGCTGGCTTACTGTGTAGTTGTCATCCTCATAATGACTCATCAGCGAAAGGTAAATCTGATCAGCAGCCGAATCCGAGCTAACGAGAATCCTGTTACTGGCCGAGTTAGGTCAAACCATCACACGGAGGGTCTGGAACGGGCTGAATAGGGGTAGTTACTCAATCAAACAGGAGGATATCCACTAGGCAGTTGAATATGGTGAATTATTGAATCAAATCAGATAAATTTATCTGGGCAATTGAATATAATTTATAACTCAGTGAATATACAGTAAATTATTGAATTAAAAAAATCAAATTAAAAAAATATTAATATAAAGATGGTGAATAAATAGAATAAAATAAATTCTTCACACTTCACAGTTGATTCAAATTCATTTGAGATGTAACACAGCTTTTCATTGGTCAATCAAGATAATTTGCGAAAGGTCAATTCGGACTCACTTTGAATATTCCCGATGTCACCAATCCATGGCAGAGTGACCCATAATTTGAAGAAAACACTCAAAAATATCTTAAATTGTGGTTTCTTTTGGGTTTTTTGGCTAATATGAATGAGAATGAGGATATCCCCACTGTATTTTGAAGTTTGCTTCGGTATATCTTGGTTACACTGTCGCAAATATCCGTTTTTCTGGCTCTGCTCCACGTTGCCTGAGTAAAACTCAATTTGCGACAGTATAATCATGATATACAGCCGCAAATTTCAAAACACAGTAGGGTTATCCCCTAAATATGATCATGCATATTCACCACTTTGTATTTTAATAGTCTGTAACTCATATCAATCAAAAGTAGTAGAAAATTATTGCCGTTATATTACAGTACTGCTATAAGCTATTAAAATTAATGGAAGTCTGAATACTAAATGCCTGTCAATCAATTTCACCTTCTGATAGGTTTATTTGAGATGATCTGTTAAAGGGATAGAAGGTTTATTTAACAGATGTCATTTTGACAGTATTAGATCCTATGACATAAGAGTTAACGAATAGAGATCCTAATTTGTTGCGAAACCTTTAGGCATTTAATTAGTTTTATGTCTTTATCAGAGCTTTATAGCCAATGATCAGACATTGTACTTTACATGGAACTGATCGTACATGAACAGTTGGGCACCGCGTCAGGAGCAATGTATGTATACAGGCTTACAAACATCTAACCAACATTCAAATACTTGAATGAAAATCAGATCCTACAAGTGTTTAAACCTGACACCTACTGTTAAAAAGTTGGCGTTAAAATATCATCTGTCACCAACTTGAAAAAGCTATCATGTCAGGAGGCTATTATCACACAGCATGAAGCAGGCCTTGGGTTCTTGTTAGCTCGATGTGAGGCGAAAGTTTACAATAAAGGCCAAAAAACTAACTGTGACATGAGATGTGTGTATATACGTTTATAGTTACAAGTACAGGCAGTGAAGACGTCAAGTGGGACACTTTAAAACGTCACCGAGTACAGAATGTCCCGTTACAATTACCAGGACGGTAGGTCAGCTATCGTATAAGAGCTGTCAGCACGGGCAGGCGTACTTTCATCCGGGAACAAATCGAGAGATGGCACCAGAGCCGACCAAGCAGAAATCTTTGATTGTCAATCCGTCTAACCCGCCAACTAGTGTTAAGAATCCTACCACTTCAGATGAATATATAAACACATCAGACATTCAACATAGGCTGTCTTCGTACGGAAAGATACCCTCTTAATTATCATGATAAAAAAACTGCCACCAAAAGACATATTTCTATGTGAAACAACCCTAATGAAAGCTATTGTACGAGACCGTTGCTTAGCTGTGTAAGTGAAAGTCAAGGCCGCTGACAGCGTAAAACTTCAGATCACAGATGATGATTAGTCTAGCTAGCTTAGTGATGTCACAAAATAAGGTGGAATCGGCTTTGTCTGCTTCCTAAATACTCTAAATTCAAAACTAAGACCAAATTTATAGTCAATAAATGGACCATGAAAACAAAAATATTTGTGAATCTTAATAATATTGTTTTGTGAAAAGGTGTTCTGAAAATTTGACAGAATGATGTGAAAAGTGAACCATACTTTGACTGTAGTTGAACTGATCTAGTTTCTCCTGTCACTGTACATATTTTAGTGGTATTTGTATTTTAGCAATTTGCAGGAAAATTGAACCCATTGTAGAAAAACGCAAACTCACTAATGGGTATGCTTACAAAGAAATTATAATAATGACTTAATGACTTATACACACCATTTAAAATGTTCCAGATTTCAAGGAGTGTAGTAGACTTTTCTTGCCACACTACAAATTAGTAGGGTACAGTTGTGTGACCGCACAACGCACCAAAAATACTGTGCGCACACCGTCCGCACATCGTCCACACATGGTGCGCACAACTGTGCGATTTAACAATCGTTCTCCCTGTTGTGCGCTACTCTCCGCACAACTGTGCGATTGGGTACAATTTGTAGATCAATTTTACGGAATGAAAAAAATATGGAAAGCTCGTAAGCAATAATGAAAACTGTATATATTACTGTAATTTCTCATCACAGTCATGAAGATTATGTACAGTTTTACAATGCGTGTAACACAGCATTACAGTGACAATTGAATGGGTTTGGCTCCAAGGTAACAGAACAGGTAAATAACAATTTGATGAGTGACCGGAGTTTTACCTGGCCTTTACCTGACACATAGAGCTGATATGCGATACCGTACGTTTAGTATGTAAAGGATATAAGCCGAAAACTGTCTATTATGTAAAATATTGGACAGTCTGAGGCGCGTAGCGCCGAAGCGCATCAGACTGTCCAATATTTTACATAATAGACAGTTTGAGGCTTATATCTTACTTAAAACATGTCCCCTATTGTATCAATTGTGATCAGTGTTTTGGTGCATTGTGATAATATTGGACAGTTTCACTATGAATCAATTACCGTGAAAGCTATTCATAACATATTGGACAGTTTTTCAACTACACTGTATACTGAGGTCAGTCATGTATATCAATCTCACTTTGCATGATTTGTATGCAACTGCATATACCAGGTATGAAATACACCCAGGTATAGTACTTATCTCATTCCAATCATGAGTTCCGATAGTGAAGGAGTATTTTTAACACAGTCAACATTTACAACAGAAAATACTGTTGTAGATACAGATGAGATATTAAGTGATGTCCTGGATTTACAGAAGGAAAATATTACACCTCGGCCAAATTTCAACATTTTAAGTGAGATGTTCTCAGACATCTCGGAAGATGAAATGACAGAAATAACTCAAGTTGTTGAAGAAGTTGAAACACGGCGACGATTTGCAATTCCCATGCAGGATGGTGATTTGAAAAAAAATGTTGCTGGAGAATCATGTGTAAACACAGAAAACAAAACGAAATGGGCTTTAAAAGTTTTTGATTCATGGATTGAACAGCGACTGATACAATCCAAAAACAATGAAAAGCTGAAAAACTTTCCTAACAACTTACTGGATTTACCTGTCTCCGATATTAATGAGGCTCTGACTTATTTTGTAGCTGAAGTTCGAAATAAGAATGGTGAGGAGTACAGACCATACACACTGTATGAATTAATTATATCTATACAACATTATTTTCGGCAAAATGGACGTTTTGTGAATATTTTGGATGATACAGAGTTTGCAGGACTGAGAGGGGTACTAGACGCCAGGATGAAAAACCTCGCAAGGTTTGGGAATAAACAAAAAGCAGGCAGAAATTATAACGGAAGAACAAGAGCAGTTGATGTGGGAGAAAGGTGTCTTGGGGACAGACACACCAGAAAAACTTTTAAACACATTAGTATATCAAATGGGTTTGAATTTTGCATTGAGAGCAGGCCACGAACATAGGAATCTTAGATGTGGACCTTATAGTCAAATTCCAGTGAAACAGGGTTCTGATGGCAAAACATATTTTGAATACAGAGAAGATGTATCAAAAACATGTCCGTTATTTTTAACAAACTGTACAATATTAAAATATTGGATAGTTTTATGATCTTATTGGACAGTTTTTGTAAAATATTGGACAGGTTTATGATCTTATTGGACAGTTTTTGTAACATATTGGACAGTTATGCATATAACAGTACTCATATTCTATATAATGGGCAATTATAACAATGGATGGCATCACAAGAATGTTTTAATTATTATTTGTATTCGGTTTGCCTATAGCTCCCCTTCACCTGGATTTTCACACCTTTGGCCCTAACCGACGAAATACGTAAGCGCCCCGGCCGGGGGGAAACTACGGTCCAGGTACATGTATAAAGTGGCTATGTTTACCTGTATACGGGACTGTGTTGTAATTTCATATGTGTCGATTAATGTCATTTAGAAAATACTGAAAACACAATTTCTAATTTCAAGAAAATATAGACATAAAGATAAGCTTATAGATGTAGGTAGAATATAGAAACTTACATAAAAATCTATTTTATTTGTTTACACACGAAACCGTATATATTGTTAAGGCATTCCTCAATTTACACCAACCCCGATTGTTATCGCACATCGTTCGTCCATCGTGCACACAAATGTGCGCAAGCAATGATCGTCCAACTTTTTATCGTTCGCACATCGTGCACACATCGTTCACACACCGTGCACACATCGTGCGCACACCGCATATCGTGTAACGTTGTGCGATCCGACAACTGTACAATGATAGAGGGCTTTTGTCTCATTACGATGTAACATCCAATATAATCACATTTATAATATATAACCCTATAGGGTCTGAAGTTAAACAAACAAAAACAGCTACAGCCCTTGGGTCACAATTTTAATAAACCACAAGTATTATTATACCTTAACTTTGTACAAGTTTGTCCGATTAGTTTTATCAGGAGACAAAACCCCATGATGACGGTCTCCCTCATATGATCATGTGGAGTATCTATCTCAGATCCTTTTTGCTAAATCTCTAAAGCCTGAAGATGTACGGTCCTACCAGGTAATGTACCTCCTACCAGGTGGTGTATCGTCCTACCAGGTGGTGTACAGTCCTACCAGGTGGTGTACGGTCCTACCAGGTGATGTACCTCCTACCAGGTGGTGTATCGTCCTACCAGGTGGTGTACGGTCCTACCAGGTGGTGTACCCTCCTACCAGGTGGTGTACAGTCCTACCAGGAGGTGTACGGTCCTACCAAGTGGTGTACCATTCTACCAGGTGGTGTATTGTCCTATCAGGTGGTGTACATCCTACCAGGTGGGGTACAGTCCTACCAGGTGGTGTATGGTCCTACCAGGCGGTGTATGGTCCTACCAGGTCGTGTATTGTCCTATCAGGTGGTGTACATCCTACCAGGTGGTGTACAGTCCTACCAGGAGGTGTACGGTCCTACCAAGTGGTGTACCATTCTACCAGGTGGTGTACCGTCCTATCAGGTGGTGTACATCCTACCAGGTGGTGTACCGTCCTACCAGGTGGTGTACAGTCCTACCAGGTGGTGTATGGTCCTACCAGGTGGTGTATGGTCCTACCAGGTCGTGTATTGTCCTATCAGGTGGTGTACATCCTACCAGGTGGTGTACATCCTACCAGGTGGTGTACAGTTCTACCAGGTGGTGTACGGTCCTACCAGGTAGTGTATCGTCCTACCAGGTGGTGTACAGTCCTAACAGGTGGTGTATGGTCCTACCAGGTGGTGTATGGTCCTACCAGGTCGTGTATTGTCCTATCAGGTGGTGTACATCCTACCAGGTGGTGTACAGTCCTACCAGGTGGTGTACGGTCCTACCAGGTGGTGTACTGTCCTACCAGGTGGTGTACCATCCTACCAGGTGGTGTACCGTCCTACCAGGTGGCGTACAGTCCTACCAGGTGGCGTACAGTCCTACCAGGTGGTGTACGGTCCTACCAGGTGGTGTACGGTCCTATCAGGTGGTGTACAGTCCTACCAGGTGGTGTACATCCTACCAGGTGGTGTACAGTCCTACCAGGTGGTGTATGGTCCTACCAGGTGGTGTACGGTCCTACCAGGTGGTGTACAGTCCTACCAGGTGGTGTACAGTCCTACCAGGTGGTGTATGGTCCTACCAGGTGGTGTACGGTCCTACCAGGTAGTGTGCCATCCTAAGGAACAACACAGGATGGAAAGATTGCTTCATCATTCCATCAAGGTTCTGCTGAGTGTATACTTCCGGACAGTTTGTATAAAAATGGGTATATATAGGCACAGAACTATGAAGACTAAAGTATTGGTAATTATTACACAAATGAAAAGGAATTTGTTAGCTAAGCTAATAGCTTGCTGATGGTTCCTGGCTTGCATTATCAGATTCCAGCTGAAAATGTTCACTGTGCATAAGAAGCTGAACTGTCCTCAATTGACGTTTGTATTTTCAAGGACACTGCTTTCTTATATATTTTGATATCCTTGTAGATCCTTGTTTCAGACTGATCTTTATACTTTTAAACTTTTTAATATTCAGACAACACTTTCTAAAGTAATTTAACATTTTTTTCTGACGTTTATTTTCCGTACTAACAAGGTTGCACTGCCGTTACATCTTCAGAAATAAACCAAAATGTGTACCACTGGTTAAATATTTATATAAAATGTGTACCATTGGTTAAATATTTATATATCCTAAAATGTGTAAATATATGTTGTTGATATTCAAATATCTGTCAAATTCAGATTCAAATTCCAACTGGAAACACTCAGTTTTAAGAAATTTCTGTCAGACAGCAGTGAGCTACATTTACATTTTGGATAGAATTCTAGTTCAATGGTTTCCCATGATTGTACCTTAAATGCATAATATTGCAAATCTGGAGAAACTTATACCTGTAGCAAAACTATCTAATTGAAATACTATAATATAGTCAAAAACCAGACAGGCAAATGTTTCACTGGAGGATAAAATTGTGACTTGTGTCTTCAGAAAATATAACAGTTAATTGTATTCTCAGCAAAAAAAATAAAAACCAGAATGTTAGCCGAGTCAATTCAGTAAACAAAATTCAAAACATGATGGTAGGAATTCAATTGTCACAGCATTTCTGTATTCTGTTGGTGTCAGGGCTCCAAAGCTTCCCTGAAAGTCTTATTGTGTGTTCCAAATATATAAAAAATTAAAATTTAATTGTCTGCAAAATCACTGTACTCTTTCTCAAAGTCAAGAATGAATCATTTAATCAACTTAGAATAACTGAATTCCTATTTGGAAGGGAAATCCTTTTAGTTAAACAAAAATCTGTAAAATCTTTAAACAGGGTACTTTCTGCTTCCTTCAAGCACACAAACTTGATTAATGATCTGATTCATGAAATTTACAAAACATTGCACCGTCTTATGATCATTATGTCATCAGTGTATTACTTCATAAAAGTTTCAGTATTAATTTTGACATACCATTGTCATAACTGAGTTTATTCCAATTAATCACTGTCCACAATGCCAACTTAGGTCTAGCTAGACAGCAACCCTCCAGTCCCCAGGGTTGTGTTGGTTTCTCTTTCCCACTTGCCATCAGATTGGTACAGCACACCATAGCTCTCACTTATTTCTATTCAATCATTAAAATGACTTTTAAAAAGAACATAACTTTGATTATATTAGCTAGAAATAGGATATGTATTACCCCTTCCTATATATTTCCATCTGTTTGACAAACTTTACTTTACTAATCTACATTAGTTTTTATAAGGATAAGACCCAACATGACCATATAAATGTATTGCCCTTGCTCTATATATAAAAAGTAACCTTCACTCCGGGGCCGCCACATGGTGTTATAGACAGAATACAATCAAAACAGTTTCCTCAAAAAAGTTCCAATATCTGATGTGGAGACGTTTTTAGTTTCTGCGCTACCCTTCACCAACCTTTCCTTATTCCCAGGTCTATATCGGTCGCCCGTATTTTCTGCGTCGATTACAGACCGCCTGTATTTTCTGCGTTGATTACCGAGATGCAGACCACTGCCCTGAGAAGCCAGACTTATACCTTTCCCATTAATTGGGTTACACCAAAATAAAAGATGTGATAAAACTTACCATATCCATGAGTGTCGCCGTCTGCTCCCGCAGGCGGTCAAATCAGAGATGGGCAGCGACAACATGACCATTCATCTAATCGTATCCGAATGGTGAAAAATCACACCAACAACCACTCTATCTGTTGTACACGACTTCCTTTTCTGGTTAAGCACTTCTCAAAGTGTCGGTCCAATTCCACTTATTATTGGGTTAGTGATCCTTAATGGTTGGAATGGTCGAAAATCACACAGCTTTCAGTCTACATCCAGTTTACCTTTCTTCCTGATCTAATGACACCCGTTATTGAACCCGTCATTCAGTCTGGTTATTTGTTTGTTGATGGACAACGATGGTCTTCCATTTCCATAAATGAAAGTATAACAAATAATCTGATCTAGTTGACTGTATTATGCTTGTTTCCTTTCTTTATGTTATTTAGCAATTCTTCGAACATCAGCAATCGAAAAACATATTCCCCTGATTTTATCAATTAGGGACCGTAATTTTCCTAATTAATATTAACTACCATTATTTATTAATTAGATTATCATGTAATGACAGTTTACAATTTTCAAAATTATGATCCAAAATCTTCAGCAATTCATAAGTTTTTGGACCTACATGTATCAAACACTGACTGAATTCATCATGAGTGTTTGATTATCCAATTTTCATTACTTAATTAGTGAAGGAGAATTATTTTGATAAGATTTTAATACTTTCATCAATCAATTCAAAAGTTCCTCAAATACTTTATACCAGTATACAGGTATATCTAAATCCTGAAATAGAAAGCATTTAGATTCAGCAGCTGTGAAGATTTACCAGGTACTTCCAGGCTATAGAATTTTATAGCCAAATGTTTGAAGCACTTAGGAGTCACATAGTGCTACCATTCACCTAGCACCGTACAATACTCTGCAATCCTCAACTCTCGCGACACCAACTATTTGCGGAGACAATATATCCGACTGTGGGGTAATATTTGCGATTCCGAGATTTTATAGGACTCCAGGTCAATGGAGCACTGTTCTGTAATCCATAAGTTCCCTGCCTAAAGCTGGCTCAGCATCCTTATATCAGAAATTGATCCCAAAACATATCAGATAGAAAAAAAGGAAGAAAATGGTCCTATTTCTGGTGCGCTGTCTAGAACTTCAGTGGAGATGTACAAGTCATAGGGTACTGACTAGCCTTACTGATCTCATCTACTAGTCTAATTGATCACATATGACATCAGAGATTTTTAGGTACTGTGCCCAAAGACAGCACACAGCAGCATTAGTACTGCGTCCAACAGGTTGGGTGGTGATCAACATATCGTTACACTGTGGCTTACAAATACTCATCTCTGTTATTCTGTGAGTATAATGATAACATTGGTCGACCCTCTGTCAGCACAGTTCAGCGGCAGTTCTCGTCAACCTTACAGTCAGCTTTTGTCATGTGCGGGACACTGTACTGAGTGACACCTAATGCCAGCTAACACAAGTTTAATGTATAGCTATAAGGTGTTAGCTGTGACTGCACGCCTCCGACTCCTCTCCGATACTCTCATCCAGTCCTTCAGACACAACAACCTAGCTACCCCTAGTTCAATATTTGGATTTGAACATAGATTGCTCCGCGTCAACGTAAATATGAATCTATATAATCACAGGCTTCCAAAATTTCTTTTGCAGTTAACCCATTTCTACACACGCATTCCAATTTCACAATAGATATGTTTAATGTAGCAATTTGATCAGTTTTGACTGTCCATACTGAACAGATCCTCTTAGTTAATCCATCACAGTCCTACACGCCTCATGTGGATCACTGAAGCAGAAATTACCACAATAGTCTTGTCTGATGAACAGACATTTTTTGTACATTCCCCTGGTTCTTAACTTTTAAAAATACATCCTTATCCTACTGACAAACTGTCAATAATGTCCACTGTTTGGAGATGATAGATATTTAAACTGTACCACAGAAATAAAGTAACTGCATTATTGGATTCAGTAAAACTTCTGAAAAGATGAGATGGCGATGTCAACAGAATTCTATTAACTCCCAGTGGCAGTAGAGAGTCAATACTTGAACCTTCAAATATGGCGGGATTAAGGAATCTCACTGCTCGGACAACACGTCAATAATGTAATCAAAGGAAAATACCTTGTTCCAATATTGACATCATTGTTCAATCTCTCTCAATAACAAAATTGGCTACTGCAGACGGAAAGTGAGCAACAGATATCACTGTCCCAGCGGCAACATCTAACAGTTATATTTAACGGTTGCGTGGAAAGTGAAACCTAAAGGGAATTAAATATAGACAACAATATTCAATACAAACATAGCAGGCCAGTTTTAAAAGGAGTCGAGACTGTTTGTGACTCTCCCTTAATTACAGGTGTCAACATAGTCTTTTCCTATTATACATCAAATCAACATACACCTTTTATGATATGTTAATTCTGTCACCTAATCTTACCACAACAGCCCTGTAGGGCATACATACATACTTACACATCATATATAAGTATGGTTACTTAAGTTTTTAATTCGTAAAATATTTTTTACATAATACGACTTGTTTATCTTTGCCTGGCATTGTTTTCTTTTCTGACAATTTAAAATGTATAAGTATGTGTAAGGTCAATAAAATCACCGAGTTGGTCCTAAGTTTCTGGTTTTTGATGAAATTTAAATCCATCACTGTTAAGGTAACATATTTTTTGTAAATCGAATTGATCCTATATATATAACAAACAGTCTTTTTATAGAGTTTATTAACTCAAGCACTTATGTTTTTACATAAAGTTTTTTTATATGATATAATTTTAGCATTGAAAAGATGATAATTTAATTCAAAATCTATAACTGTGTATCTAATTAACCTAAATCTAAATAACAGTTAAACCTTGTTATAGTCATGTGACCATGCAGACACCAGAACAAACATTCATCTTGATCTCTTAGAATTAGCATGTCATTTAGGGCTTGTCAGCAGAAAAGGTCTTTAAACTCCTCAGCATTTGCTGTGATGCAGTTTAATATCACATTGTTTCACCAACACGTGACCTTAGTGATATGTGATGTGATATATAATACTTGGCCAGCAGGGCAATGTGATGTGATATAACTAATACTTGGCCAGCATATTGTAAAAGAACATCTTATAGAATTCTTGTGAGCAGAACTCTTTTAAAACAGTACTATGCTAAGCATACGTCTTTGAATACTGGATACCCAAGAACTGAGGCAATTAACAATATTTTAAGAGAAATTAGAAAATGTTTATAAGGCATGATGGCCCCTGCTCCTGTGCAAGTTTGAGTTATAAAGCAGTCTGGTGTAGTGGTTTGGTGTAGCAATTTGATGAAGCCATTTGGTGTAGTGGTCTGGTGTTGCAATTTGGTGAAGCGGTTTGGTGTTGCGGTTTCGTGTAGTGGTTTGGTGAGCAATTTGGTGAAGCCGTTTGGTGTAGTGGTCTGGTCTAGCAGTTTTGTAGAGCGGTCTGGTGTAGCAGTTTGGTAAAATGGTTTGGTGTAGTGGTTTGGTGTAGCAACTTGGTGAAGCCGTTTGGTGTAGCGGTCAGGTGAGCAATTTGGTGAAGCCGTTTGGTAGAGCGGTTTGGTGTAGCAGTTTGGTAAAGCGGTTTGGTGTAGTGGTTTGGTGAGCAATTTGGTGAAGCCGTTTGGTAGAGCGGTTTGGTGAAGCCGTTTGGTAAAGCGGTTTGGTGTAGTGGTTTGGTGTAGCAATTTGGTGAAGCTGTTTGGTGTAGCGGTCTGGTGTAGTGGTTTAATTGGTTTAGCAATTTGTTGAAGCAGTTTGGTATAGCGGTCTGGTGTAGCGGTTTGGTGTAGCAGTCTTGTATAGCGGTCTGGTATAGCGGTTTAGTAACCATTCAGGTTTATATTGAAAATAAGGAATGAAGAGATAGAAACAGAAAAATATCTTGCCTAAGATATATAAGTTTACTGTGACATTATGAAATGAAATTCCACTGATTCAAAAGTGCATAAAGATAATTCTAAAATGGGCTTTGGATAATTACAAAATAAACACTAAACCTCCCGGGGGGGGTCAGGCAAAAGCTGTATCTGTCAATCCTGTCACCAATGTTCAACTGAGACACGCTGATGCATACCTGGTTTTGGTGAATGTTTTCTTACATGCAATTTTCCCATTAGTTACAAGAGCTTCTGTGACCTAAACCAAAGCAGCAGAACATCTATATATCCATCACCATACCTACGTCATCTCTCATCTCTCCACACAGACAGCATTTTTGTCACAAACTGTTATCAGTAGTACATATCTAAAAGTTTAAACATGAATATTTGATTGAGGAGGTTATACACATAGCTGAATGTTTCCTAGAAGTTTGTAGATTTGTCTGTGACAGTTGGGAATGCTCCATGCAATGTCTATGACAAAGACACTTCACTGGTAAGAATCGATAAACGACTGTAAAATGTAACGCTGCAATACACTCCCCTGGGGAAAATGTATGTTAGTTGAAATGGAAACATGTAAAACATGTTTATAATCACCCTAGTAACTGTGATGTATGTTTCATTAAAGAAGATATGTATGTGTATGTCTATATAAATAATTACCTATTTCACACATGACAATATATCACATCCAGGGACAAGTTTTATTAACGTATATGAACCCGATGTAGAAGATGTCCCTTGTTTGTTGGGAAAGACTTGACAACTTTGTTCCCCATGTGGCACAATTTTTTTTTTATCTCAAAGCACCATGCTTCTCTTCATTTAAATTTGGTGCTGTAATTGTTTCCTATCTGCATTTTTAACTTGTACATTCTTTGATAATTGAATCCATCCCAAACTTCAAAATACTCAATAAACCATGGAACATTCTAATCCACACAACAGTTATCAAGGAAATTAAAATTTAATCTGGAAAATTGAAGGACCCAATTCTTTAGGATTTATTTTGTCTACAAACATAGAACTTTCATTGAGTCTTAATTATCCCCTTAAATGAAGAGATTAATGAGCTTGGAGTGACATCCCTAAGGCCCATACATGTGAACCACATAGATAAAGCATTGTTGTGAGGACATTTGCCAATATGTCGCCTGTCCAGCAGTACTCCACCACATCAACATTCCCGACTGACCTATCGGGGTATA
Organism: Mizuhopecten yessoensis; assembly: GCF_002113885.1. NCBI lineage: Eukaryota > Metazoa > Mollusca > Bivalvia > Pectinida > Pectinidae > Mizuhopecten > Mizuhopecten yessoensis. Next base: position 129,519 of record NW_018408798.1, on the reverse strand, counting down.
ATACATCGGTCTCCATACAATGTCCATGATCAGGGCAGTGAGCATGCCAATATGGTCATTGATCCTCGGGTTAATCCTGTCAGCGCGGGAGAGGCAGTGTAGCCGAGGGGAGCTCATAATCACAACAGTATTCTGATTGTATTGTGACTAATCACAATGTATTTAATGTCCCTCTTTGAGATGTAACTCCCCTTCAGCTGACTGTGGTCACTTTAAATCTTATCAACGCGCAAAACATAGCCATACATAATAACGGCCTGATTGCGACCTAACGCTATTCAACTGTAAGCCTATTGTGGAACTGTAGCGGGCGGAAAACTGTGTCATCTTGTGCCAATAACCATATAACCAAGGAAGGAAGGAGCTACGTTTTATTCAGGACTGAACAAATTCAGTAATATATCAGAAACCAGGCCTCATTCATACTTATGCATAATAGAATCTAGATTTATTCAATATACAATATCTGGGTAATAGAATACAAACTTATTGACTCATGGACTTACTAAGACTAATATGTAATATAATCACTTAGACTAACACCTGATAAAATAAGGCTTATTCAGGCCAATAAATAATAGATTATGGACTTATTCAGACCAATACCCGATAAAATCAGGCTTATTCAGGCTAATATATAATAGATTATGGACTTATTCAGATCAATACCCGATAAAATCAGGCTTATTCAGGCTAACATACATTAGATTATGAACTTAACCAGACCAATACCTGATAAAGAATGGCTTATTCAGGCTTGTATATAATAGAATATTAGCTTATTAAGACCAATAACTGATAACATCTGGCTTATTCAGGCTAATATATAATAGAATCTGGATTCAATCAGCCAAGCACATCATAAATCAGGGATATTGTATGAGGTTTATCATCGATAAAATCAAGCTTACTTAAACAAGCCAGTAATTATAGTACATTAGAACAGAAAATAACATAAACACAGAACAGCTAGTAGGTAATAAAACCTCACGATTCTTACAAGATTAATGATGCTTTGAGAGCAATACATCCACAAGGAAATTGCTTAATGGTGTCAAGCTAAATATGAGAGACAAGGTATTGTCGTGAACCCTTGATGTAGAGATGCCATCAGGGAAATCCTCAGGACAGCTGTAAAGTGGGACTCTCTGGTCGTAGAACTGTTTAGGTAAATAGTTAGCTCTGATATAGCTCTGATGAGATGTAGCTCTGATGAGATGTAGCTCTGATGTTTCTCGGATGTATCTCTGGTTTATTTGATGTTATAGCCAGCTGGTTCTCTGTATCACAATCAATCCTACAATCCTTATTTCAAAACAAATCCAATAGTGACTAACTTCCTGTAGTTTTTCACATTCATGCATGCCTTGTACTTTGTCTCACACCTACTATAAAGTCTACATGTATATGTATTGTTTTTTACAAACATTTGGTGATGCTGTTTTTCTAATCTAATTATGATAAACCCTTGTCAAAAAAAATCATTATCTTTCCAATGTTCTTATATTCATAAGGACCTCTGTGGTTTACGACAAACCAATTAACACCAGGTCAGTGTAATTAATGAAGACCTATTACGTGATCTGTATTGTTAATTACATGATCTGTGGTGTTAATTACCATCTGAGCCCTGGTGTCTGGCTAATCACACCACCATGCAGTAAGTTCGTACGGGCCTCTATATATGCTAGAAGTATTAATTGACTTTAAACGCTATTAACTTTTTTTTAACAGAGTAATTAGCGGTGGCATTTTTTTAATGAAAGGTTAAGCAGGCAACCCCTAGACAAATACCAGTATTACATCTTTAATTGATTTTTTGTTCAAACATCATCATCATCCCACTATTGATGATGTTCATTCAAAAGAAATCTCACCAGAGAGTTTCTCGACTTATATGTTCTGTAGATTCCACGGCTGACGTACAGACATATTAATTATCATGATTACAATTCTTAATCTTCTTTCAATCAAACTACTCCTGAGAGACTCACCCTATAGATAGAAAGACTGTAAATGTTACAAAGCAAGCTCCTTTATCACGTCACACTAAACGTTCCTACCTGATCAACTCTAGACAGGTACCATACTGGAACTGGTAAGACAAGCAGGCCTACTAGTACTGTAGCCCTTAGAAGGGAGTAAAAACACTACCCTTGGCTTATCCCTAGATGAAGGTTATTATAAAACCTTAAATCAAATGTTAACAAGGAGATGTACTGAATAGCAAACCTATTCTTATTAATACTGATAAATACACATTTTGGCCGACTTATTAATACAGATAAATACACATTTTGTTCAACTCATTACCTCTGATAAATACACATTTTGGCCGACTTATTACTACTGATAAATACACATTTTGGCCGACTTATTAATACTGATAAATTCACTTTTTGGCCGACTTATTAATACTGATAAATACACATTTTGTTCAACTTATTACCTCTGATAAATACACATTTTGGCCGACTTATTACTACTGATAAATACACATTTTGGCTGACTTATTTTTACTACTACCGATAAATACACATTTTGGACGACTTATTACCTCTGATAATTATACATTTTGGCCGACTTATAACCTCTGATAAATACACATTTTGGCCAACTTATTACCTCTGATAAATACACTTTTTGGCTGACTTATAACCTCTGATAAATACACATTTTGGCTGACTTATTTTTATTACTACTGATAAATACACATTTTGGCAGACTTATTACCTCTGATAAAAACACATTTTGGCCGACTGTGTGATGAAATTAACAGCTAGTGATGCTGTATAATAGGACATTTTTGCCACAATTTAACTTTCGCCTTTTTCGCCCTCCGTATCTAGAGAAGATAAAGCCCCATGGAGGAGACTTGTTCGGGCTTCGAGTTACTTCCCTCTGCAATAGTCATTTTTCCTACACTGACTTTAACTTGCGCTACCCTTTACATTAAGGGCATTAACGTAAACCCAAACATATTTCAGTATTTCAGCTGGTATCGAGATATCTGCGATGGCCAGTCAGGTGGTTTTTTTAGTTAATCAAGATGATTAGATATTTAATGTATTTTTGCAACATAAAACGGATAATGCTATCGGTGGTAATGTGCTCAGCTCTGCTGTGTCATATAAGCTTCATTAGTATATATTTCATGATACATCAGATAAAATTCAAATCAGTGATATTTTTATAATTATTAGAATTAAAAATTAATTAAACAGACGTGTTCTAGGATTCAAGACAACCTTCATCATAAACATGATAAAACTCATTATTTACTGATGGATTGGAAAAAAAATAGAATTTCAAAATAATAGCAAGATTTTGAAGTTAATGAATTGTAAAGTTATCATGAATCATACATAAACCAATAAATTAAATTAAACAAGAAGAATTGACACTCTAAAGTGTGAAACAGAAGACTTATTGATGTAAAGTATTGAATTACATACTGAAGTGACAGAGATTACAATATACTGATATCGTAATGTATTGTGACAATCTTTAGAGAAGAAACATGTGTCGCCACAGGAAGACAATGGTGAAATCTCACACAGAACCAGACAGAAGTGTCACACACACCAGTAATCAATGCCTGCCCTAACCCAGGAAATTGATCTCACTGAACTTGGTCAATCCCTCCTAATGATCCACTGGACTACTGTACATTAAGTAACGGTCATTGGACAATACTGGACGATTGTCCCATTGCCCATCTATTATTGACGAAACTGACCACTTAATTCTTGTTAGGTCTAAAATCGTTTGACTCCTAATTGGTATTACATCATCCATTGTTCATTTAATGTACTCCAGTGTGTCACAAACATACTCGTCAAATATTTGTCAGCTTTAATAAAACAAAAAATCATCCCAAATTTTCGAATTGTTATGATCTATTTTGAATGACAAAAACTTGTGATCTAAATTTTTATTTATTGAGGCCATTTTAAACTTTCTGATTTTTTCAGTTTTAATTTTTCATTATTAAACTAACTGGCAATGAAGTTATGTACTAACAGGTGTTTTAAAGATCACACACATTGATATATATAACACAACATAGCTTTTTCCTTGCATTCTCACCAGGTGTACCAGCAGTCGTACCTGGAAATTGTTACCTTTGTTACCTGGCACGTCCTTAAATGACCATAGCTGTTAATAGGAGGTAAACCCCAAACAAGAGCCAATACAGTACGTTTAGTGATCCATATTGTCATAAAAGAATAAGAATCTAAAAATTGTTAAAAAATATCTTTTAACATTTAATAAAAATTGAATGATTTTAAAGGTTCTTTTTAAGGGTTTTACCATTCGGTAAGTGCAATTAGGATACGGACCATGTTCTAATCTGCGGTAGAATCATGATCAATCGTATTAAGCTCCACCCATCGCATTTAGGACACGCCCCTTTTCTAACCAAAACAATATGGCGTCATGCTCACATCGCAACAAAACAGAAAGGACTGATGAAATGTATTTGTTGAATGAATTAAAAATAAAAAGTAAACATTCCTTGTTCTTACCTCCATTTATTACTGAAACGTTCGTTCCATCCCTGTCCTTTGTAGGCATCGAGTTAGATTCGAAATCAAATGAAACATTTCACATGTGCCATATGAATTTTACACAAAACTCTTGGCAGATCTTAAGAAATAATCACCGATTTTGTTAATACACACAGATTGGCATACATCCTGACATGGAAATGTATAGAACTTGTTCAATGTCAATCCAAATATGTTGTATAAACTTTGGTAACAGTATGTTCACGAAAAATCCAAATATTCCGCCTTGTCAACATACAGATCAAGTGCTCGCCAGTATCGATTGGTCAGTCTGTTGCAGAATGACACGTCGCCAGCACAGGTCACAGAGTACTTTACTACGTACTTGTAGCAAGGAAATATAATGTTTCTATACATATTAGCATAGTATATTTGTTAAGGTGTGTTAGAATGGGGATAGTACGTTGTTTTTCGTGTCTATACTGGCGATAAGAACATTTTCTAATCGCCAGTATAGCCACTCAAAACAACGTAATTTTCCCTAAATCAATGATGCAGATGTATAAATACATGAAGCCAAGAAAGCTTGGTTTATTTGTATTTAAGGTCCTTTTAACAGCTTCGATTAATTCGGTCATTTAAGGACATGCCAGATATCAGTGGACGAGGAAAGCTGGAATGCGGAAGAAAACGTGACCCATGGCCAGTACCTGGTGAATGGCCCAGGTAGGATTCGAACCCATAACCTAGTGGTGGATGGTTAGTGATTGTTGACGGTCAAACACCTTTACCACTCGGCCACCGCGGCCCTAACAAAATATATGCAGCCGTAGTATATAAGATTATGTTAGACTCTGTAGTAAACTCTACAGTTTAAGTAATGTTTTCATGCATAATTTAATACGATATTGTTTATTGCTACAGCTTACAGGTCTTGCACAACAATTAATAGAGATCCATGTCGTGACACATAACATCACAATAAATACTACCTTCAAGCTGAAACCATCCATATTTGTTGACAATTTTTGATATTTTCAATCATATATATTTTTAAGCACAGCACAGCTGCAATATTATAGGAGGTTAATTACCTTAAATCCTCAATGTGGAAGGCAGCATTGAAACACACCAATAACAAAAAGGTAGATAGGTCACAATGTTTGAATCTGCTCTCAAACTAACCTCAAATAAACCTGATACAATTGTAAAGGAGGCTAATCAATGCTGTAGTGAAGAGTCACTACGTACTTTGATAAAATATAATATAAGTATCTTATCCTAAGCACTTTAATGGTTTAACATCTAGATGAACTAGTGAGGGAAAAGATAAAGTCCTTGTTAAAAACCTTCAAGTACAAGGAGTGCCTCAATTAAGTCTACACACAAGATTTTTTAATATTTTTATATGGCTTTAAATAATGAACCTGTTTCAGAACAAGCTATTTACATCTCGATCATCCCTTCACACGTTAACAATACATCCCTTCACATGTTAACAATAAGTTATAGTTATAATTTGTATTTACCTAGATTGTGTGGAAAATTACCTAGATTGTGTGGAAAATTACCTGCCAGGGATTGTGTCGAAAAATGACTGGGATTCATTTCGAAAAGATGGAACACACCAGGATCCTAACAGGAAATGGGATCCCACTGAAATTCCCTGATTTTCCCACCATGATCCAATCTGGGAAACTGGAAATCCCAGTTACATGTTATTTTGGAAGAATCAAATAAATATAGTCCATATGCTCTTATCAAGTTTGCTACTAAGCTCAAAGAATCCAAACTTAACAGAATTCTGTCAATAACATGACTTCGACAGAAACATTTCATTTATGCAGCATATTCTATAAAGTTTGGAAGGCAATCGGTTTCTGTTACCAAAAATGTATAAATGTCATTCAAAATCCTTCTCACTCTGAAACGAAAAACTGCTTTTTACAGTTGGATGTTATAAATGTACATTCTGATATTCCATAACTTTTGCCATGATATTTTAAGCTTAACAGATGTGGAACATATTGATTTGTTGAGTGTTATATTTAGGTTTAAATATTGTTAATATTGTAAAGTCTAAAAAACAAATTTATATAATGATAACAGATGTTTTAAGTCTGTCCTGTTAAATACATATATTCACCTTTCTGCAAAAATATCATAAAAATGAACCCAAATGCTGCATTGAAATTACCGTATGTAAATGTATGCCTTGTTAAAAATACACTGTACACTTTATAAAAATTACCATAAATACCAAATCAAAATTAAAAATCCCTGTTTCATACACCTGGAAAAGATGTCATTGAAGACTGTATTTTTATCCAGAAACAGAAGTGATTAACTGGATTCCACCTTACTACAGAAACCCCTTAAAAGTCAGGTATCCATTAGCAACCTGTCCACAATAAACTGATGGACAGATAATGTGGTCTAGTTTACCATGCCAATCTAATACAAAGTAACCATGACCTGTACCTAAGTCAACACAGTTAGACAACCTCGGAAACACCAGGATCCTCAGAGATGACAGGTTACACCCAGATCTGCTAGGAAACACAACAAGAACGAGGGAGAGCCTCGCCATTAGGCGCTTCAGGATGTGTCAATGTTCATCAAGTTACTTTTACCGAATTTGAATTATGCCAAATTGCTAAATGGACAAAAAGGGAAGAGGTGTCACAAAGATTACAGTGTTCTAAATTTAAATCGCTGATGGTGCAATTTGTCGGTGAGAGCCTAATGTCAGTGTATTCATTTATGTTTAAATATTCGTTTTAACTGCTGAAGCTTAATAGGAATGTGTCAACTGCCTCAGGTACTCTAGTGGCTGCTGAAGCTTGTTAGGAATGTGTCAACTGCCTCAGGTACTCTTGTAGCTGCTGAAGCTTGCTAGGAATGTGTCAACTGCCTCAGGTACTCTAGTAGCTGCTGAAGCTTGCTAGGAATGTGTCAACTGCCTCAGGTACTCTAGTAGCTGCTGAAGCTTGTTAGGAATGTGTCAACTGCCTCAGGTACTCTTGTAGCTGCTGAAGCTTGTTAGGAATGTGTCAACTTCCTCAGGTACTGTAGTAGCTGCTGAAGCTTGTTAGGAATGTGTCAACTGCCTCAGGTACTCTAGTAGCTGCTGAAGCTTGTTAGGAATGTGTCAACTGCCTCAGGTACTCTAGTAGCTGCTGAAGCTTGTTAGGAATGTGTCAACTGCCTCAGGTACTCTAGTAGCTGCTGAAGCTTGTTAGGAATGTGTCAACTGCCTCAGGTACTCTAGTAGCTGCTGAAGCTTGTTAGGAATGTGTCAACTGCCTCAGGTACTCTAGTAGCTGCTGAAGCTTGTTAGGAATGTGTCAACTGCCTCAGGTACTCTAGTAGCTGCTGAAGCTTGTTAGGAATGTGTCAACTGCCTCAGGTACTCTAGTAGCTGCTGAAGCTTGTTAGGAATGTGTCAACTGCCTCAGGTACTCTAGTAGCTGCTGAAGCTTGTTAGGAATGTGTCAACTGCCTCAGGTACTCTAGTAGCTGCTGAAGCTTGTTAGGAATGTGTCAACTGCCTCAGGTACTCTAGTAGCTGCTGAAGCTTGTTAGGAATGTGTCAACTGCCTCAGGTACTCTAGTAGCTGCTGAAGCTTGTTAGGAATGTGTCAACTGCCTCAGGTACTCTAGTAGCTGCTGAAGCTTGTTAGGAATGTGTCAACTGCCTCAGGTACTCTAGTAGCTGCTGAAGCTTGTTAGGAATGTGTCAACTGCCTCAGGTACTCTAGTAGCTGCTGAAGCTTGTTAGGAATGTGTCAACTGCCTCAGGTACTCTAGTAGCTGCTGAAGCTTGTTAGGAATGTGTCAACTGCCTCAGGTACTCTAGTAGCTGCTGAAGCTTGTTAGGAATGTGTCAACTGCCTCAGGTACTCTAGTAGCTGCTGAAGCTTGTTAGGAATGTGTCAACTGCCTCAGGTACTCTAGTAGCTGCTGAAGCTTGTTAGGAATGTGTCAACTGCCTCAGGTACTCTAGTAGCTGCTGAAGCTTGTTAGGAATGTGTCAACTGCCTCAGGTACTCTAGTAGCTGCTGAAGCTTGTTAGGAATGTGTCAACTGCCTCAGGTACTCTAGTAGCTGCTGAAGCTTGTTAGGAATGTGTCAACTGCCTCAGGTACTCTAGTAGCTGCTGAAGCTTGTTAGGAATGTGTCAACTGCCTCAGGTACTCTAGTAGCTGCTGAAGCTTGTTAGGAATGTGTCAACTGCCTCAGGTACTCTAGTAGCTGCTGAAGCTTGTTAGGAATGTGTCAACTGCCTCAGGTACTCTAGTAGCTGCTGAAGCTTGTTAGGAATGTGTCAACTGCCTCAGGTACTCTAGTAGCTGCTGAAGCTTGTTAGGAATGTGTCAACTGCCTCAGGTACTCTAGTAGCTGCTGAAGCTTGTTAGGAATGTGTCAACTGCCTCAGGTACTCTAGTAGCTGCTGAAGCTTGTTAGGAATGTGTCAACTGCCTCAGGTACTCTAGTAGCTGCTGAAGCTTGTTAGGAATGTGTCAACTGCCTCAGGTACTCTAGTAGCTGCTGAAGCTTGTTAGGAATGTGTCAACTGCCTCAGGTACTCTAGTAGCTGCTGAAGCTTGTTAGGAATGTGTCAACTGCCTCAGGTACTCTAGTAGCTGCTGAAGCTTGTTAGGAATGTGTCAACTGCCTCAGGTACTCTAGTAGCTGCTGAAGCTTGTTAGGAATGTGTCAACTGCCTCAGGTACTCTAGTAGCTGCTGAAGCTTGTTAGGAATGTGTCAACTGCCTCAGGTACTCTAGTAGCTGCTGAAGCTTGTTAGGAATGTGTCAACTGCCTCAGGTACTCTAGTAGCTGCTGAAGCTTGTTAGGAATGTGTCAACTGCCTCAGGTACTCTAGTAGCTGCTGAAGCTTGTTAGGAATGTGTCAACTGCCTCAGGTACTCTAGTAGCTGCTGAAGCTTGTTAGGAATGTGTCAACTGCCTCAGGTACTCTAGTAGCTGCTGAAGCTTGTTAGGAATGTGTCAACTGCCTCAGGTACTCTAGTAGCTGCTGAAGCTTGTTAGGAATGTGTCAACTGCCTCAGGTACTCTAGTAGCTGCTGAAGCTTGTTAGGAATGTGTCAACTGCCTCAGGTACTCTAGTAGCTGCTGAAGCTTGTTAGGAATGTGTCAACTGCCTCAGGTACTCTAGTAGCTGCTGAAGCTTGTTAGGAATGTGTCAACTGCCTCAGGTACTCTAGTAGCTGCTGAAGCTTGTTAGGAATGTGTCAACTGCCTCAGGTACTCTAGTAGCTGCTGAAGCTTGTTAGGAATGTGTCAACTGCCTCAGGTACTCTAGTAGCTGCTGAAGCTTGTTAGGAATGTGTCAACTGCCTCAGGTACTCTAGTAGCTGCTGAAGCTTGTTAGGAATGTGTCAACTGCCTCAGGTACTCTAGTAGCTGCTGAAGCTTGTTAGGAATGTGTCAACTGCCTCAGGTACTCTAGTAGCTGCTGAAGCTTGTTAGGAATGTGTCAACTGCCTCAGGTACTCTAGTAGCTGCTGAAGCTTGTTAGGAATGTGTCAACTGCCTCAGGTACTCTAGTAGCTGCTGAAGCTTGTTAGGAATGTGTCAACTGTCTCAGGTACTCTAGTGGCTGCTGAAGCTTGTTAGGAATGTGTCTACTGCCTCTGGTACTCTAGTAGCTGCTGAAGCTTGTTAGGAATGTGTCAACTGCCACAGGTACTCTAGTAGCTGCTGAAGCTTTTTAGGAATGGGTCTACTGCCTCTGGTACTCTAGTAGGTGCTGAAGCTTGTTTGGAATGTGTCAACTGCCTCAGGTACTCTAGTGGCTGCTGAAGCTTGTTAGGAATGTGTCAACTGCCTCAGGTACTCTAGTAGTGGCTAGAGTTTGGAGTCATACCAGATTTATCCTAAACAAGAGATCTACAGCCTTCCCCTGACACCGTAGATTAACGAGACGAGACAGATAATTTCGGAGAAGTTTGAGGTGGTGATGAAGGTGGAGGGACATTTTGAATGTTAATAACGACAGAAAGCTGTTACGTAATATGTACAAGTTGTTAGCACAATGCAGCATCTAGTAGCAGATGGAAAGCCAACAGGATTCAACAGACTTGTAATTCAGTCACTAGTGGGAATGGGAATCCCAGTTACATATGATGAACGCACTGCAGTACTAAAATGTTTTAATTCATCATGATAGGATTTTGAGTTCACAAAACGTTCAAGTGCCACTAAGTAAAATTGAGATTGTCAGCAGGATTCACCAAGAAAAATTGAGATTGTCGGCAGGATTCATTAAGTAAAATTGAGATTGTCGGCAGGATTCACCAAGTAAAATTGAGATTGTCGGCAGGATTCACTAGGTAAAATTGAGATTGGCGGCAGGATTCACTAGGTAAAATTGAGATTGTCGGCAGGATTCACAAGGTAAAATTGAGATTGTCAGCAGGATTCACCAAGTAAAATCGAGATTGTCGGCAGGATTCACTAAGAAAAATTGAGATTGTCGGCAGGATTCACTAGGTAAAATTGAGATTGTTGTCAGGATTCACTAGGTAAAATTGAGATTGTCAGCAGGATTCACTAGGTAAAATCGAGATTGTCGGCAAGATTCACTAAGGAAAATTGAGATTGTCGGCAGGATTAACTAGGTAAAATTGAGATTGTCGGCAGGATTCACTAGGTAAAATTGAGATTGTCGGCAGGATTCACTACGTTAAATTGAGATTGTCAGCAGGATTCACTAGGTAAAATTGAGATTGTCGGCAGGATTCACTAGGTAAAATTTAGATTGTCGGCAGGATTCACTAGGTAAAATTGAGATTGTCGGCAGGATTCACTAGGTAAAATTGAGATTGTCGGCAGGATTCACTATGTAAAATTGAGATTGTCGGCAGGATTCACATTTGAGTGCAAATATGAAAGCATTGTAGGATTGCTAGCATAGTATTGAAATATGATTTGTAGGTGAGCATTATAGTTTTAAAAATGTGGCAGAATACATAGATTAAAGAAAATGAAATCTATCTTTTGGTTGTCCTTGTCTTCTTTAAGCTGATGACTGACGTTTGAAATGTACGGGGTAAAATATTCAAGATAGCAGAAATGGTAACAATGCCAATATAAGGCTGGAATGAGGCGTTCATTATGAGACAGGGGTGTAGGAGTAAGACAATGGGTAAAGATGACGGATAAACATAATCTAACAGAATAGGGTATAGAGGGTTGCCTGAGACAAGACTTTGACTTCAGCAGTAGGATAGGGATGGAGACAAAAACAAAGTTAACATTTTCAATAATGACTACTCTCTAATCTTACAGCTTATAGTCTTCATTTTCACACCTTTTTTATCAATCATTTTTAATTCATTCTTTAAAAAATATTTTCTTTAAAGTATAAAATGTCCTAAGGTTTGGCCCTATCCATGTGATTCCCTGGAGGTCAGTGTCCCATTATACTGGAATTGGCAGATCTTGGTGTAAGTCTCATTTATTCAGTCAATTTTTGGTGAAATAACAATATTATGGGGTTTCCATGGCTCCTTTTTGTTCACAAAGAAGAAATGCTTTGGATTGTACAATTACTGAGAAGATTTTTGTTTAAATTTGAATTTTACAATTTTTGGCCCATTATGGCACCTCTGAAGGATTGAAGCCCATTATCTCTACAGCTGGGACTCCTAATCTTACTTGTCATTCCTCTGAAGTTTGATCAAGTTTAGTTCTGCACTTTTACAGTAGAATGTAAATTGATACCATATATATGATGCAAACAATACATGAAGGCTGATCACAAGAAGCCACTCAAGTCAAAGGCTCAGGTAACCAAAACAGATCGGAAACATGACATCTAGCAACTTTTCAGAAACAGAAAAATTTATTTTAAAGAGTTCAAATAACTTTGGAAATTGAGGGATGAAATGATATCTATTACCTGTAACATGGGGCAAAGAAGTACTTCCAACATTATTAACTGTAACATGGGGCAAAGAAGTACTTCCAACATTATTAACTGTAACAGATACACTAACATAGAGATTGATATTATAGATAGTGTGTTAGGTAGTAACTAGATGCTACTTAACAGGTTATATCTTTGGCTCAGATTTAAGGTATCGTATCTCTGTTATTATACACACAACAATATAGAATCGAAAAAATCCAGATTTTATTTCTGACCTTGAATGAGAGTAGGCTATTTCAAAACTGGGCTAAAATATTTTGATTTACAAAGCCTCTGTGTATGGTGGGTTAGCTAGAATCTTACCTGTATACAGTGGGTTAACTAGAATCTTACCTGTATATAGTGAGTTAACTAGAATCTTACATGTATGTAGTGGGTTAACTAGAATCTTACCTGTATATAGTGGGTTAACTAAAATCTTACCTGTATATAGTGGGTTAACTAAAATCTTACCTGTATATAGTGGGTTAACTAGAATCTTACCTGTATGTAGTGGGTTAACTAGAATCTTACCTGTAAAGTGGGTTAACTAGAATGTCACCTGTATATAGTGGGTAAACTAGAATGTCACCTGTATATAGTGGGTTAACTAGAATGTCACCAGTATATAGTGGGTTAACTAGAATGTCACCTGTATAAAGTGGGTTAACTAGAATGTCACCTGTATATAGTGGGTTAACTAGAATCTCACCTGTATATAGACAGGGTTAACTAGAATCTTACCTGTATATAGTGGGTTAACTAAAATCTTACCTGTATATAGTGGGTTAACTAGAATCTCACCTGTATGTAGTGGGTTAACTAGAATCTTACCTGTAAAGTGGGTTAACTAGAATGTCACCTGTATATAGTGGGTTAACTAGAATGTCACTTGTATATATTGGGTTAACTAGAATGTCACCTGTATATAGTGGGTTAACTAAAATCTCACCTGTATATAGACAGGGTTAACTAGAATATTACCTGTATATAGTGGGTTAACTAAAATCTTACCTGTATATAGTGGGTTAACTAGAACATTTACTGTGTTGTGCTGCAGAGCCTGCATGTCTGACACATTCAATTATAACAGTGTACAAGCTGTGCTGCCCCTTTTTTATTATACTTCATATAATATTTATTACAAAATAAAATTTGATCCCGAGATGTAAGTGCACCTATCTTTTCATTCCACTTGCCAATATATGTATCATGTGATACATGTATGTATAATGATTTAGGTTGAACTTGTTGTTACTGCAAATAATTTGTCCATCATGGCTGTGCACACAAAAGTTCTCTTACGCCTCTGTCTACACCAACGTTTGTACCAAATACCAAATAATAACAATCCAAACAGCAACTTGATACAAAATATAGCACATGTCCAAGTCCAGCACAAAACCCTACTTTTTACCAAGTATAGGAGCTGTAGAAAACAGGGTAAGGAAACTGATAGCTACTTCAATACTATATAAACATGGACCCAGATCATAAAGCTTTGTCAGCTTTAACCTATAGTTATTTAATTTTCAAGCAGATTTTTTTCCATTAATTTATAAAATGATGATTTTGATTTTATATATACTGATAAACCTCAATCACAGCATTTGTATGTTTAAGTTTTGATGTTATTCATGATAAAAATATCAGTGAGAGAAAAAAAAAATCTTACACTAATATCAAGCTTGTGTTTTCAGATACATACATACTCTAGTGCAGCAACATCAGTGTACGTTATCAAGCTTAACGGTAATGATACAGCTAATACGTCCATTAAATATTTAGTCATATCGGTCCTCTTTGTCAACATGACGCAGCACCAATTTGATTGGTTGTGTTTAAATGTGACGCAAGTCTAGAAAATAGGTATTGTTTATTCCTACACAGAAAACAAAACACTTAATGAATCTGATCACACAAAAGTACAGGAATATGTATTGGACTATGACCTTGTGACCTTTAGGTTAGGTAAGCTTGGGTCATACCATCATAACCTTTAGGATACTTAACACATACACATACATTAAGCAATATTACTTCCGATGCCCCAGTGTGTATAAATTAATTGAATTATTGTCATGTAAAAGTATTAAAACATTACGTAGATTGGGTCTGTATTTAAAATATGCTACCGCCAAAAGAAAAACGAAAAACCCTCGTGTAGTAATATTGCTAAATTATGTATTCTTTTTATGTGATAATTGCTTATATGGAATTGTCCTCCGCCATCTTGAAAATTTGAAATATGTTTTGTATTCTATGTATCAATTAACCTATATGCTGATTTGCATTCGGAAATAAAAAACTTAAACTTAACTTAAGGATCCCCGTCCCTCCGCCTAAAAATGTAATAGGGCATTGTTTTTTCGTTTCCTATGGCATCGCTTTTGCATAACCAAATCACTTTTGAACAATAACCCATACCTCGCGGTAGTTTCTTCAGATTTTTTGGATATTATGAAATTTCGATTTTTTCCATTTTTTTTTTCAATGGAACAAAATGAAACAAAATACATTTTATTTGATGCAACAATGGTTTATTAGAAATATAACACATAAAAAATAATAACAATGTCAATATTGATGAACAAAACACAAAAAACTGAGTAATTCTATAACAATAATACTAAAACAAACAAAAATGCCCGTTATATGAATCAATAAAATTCTGAGTGCCAATTAATGCAACACATTTAGGACAACAGAAAGAAAATATAGGTGACAAAAGATAAATATCTTGCGGACTTACTTATTAAACAAAAAATGATAAAGATACAAAAAAACAAAAACAAAAAGAGAGACAACTCTTACATTTGTACCAATAATAATTATAAATCCCAAAAAGTCATATATACAATTTACAACATACAATATAGCACTTTTTATATACGAATGTAATACAGTAGGCATTACCAACCAATAAAATTACTTCAAATGTAATGACCAATATAAAACAAAATTGCACATTGTGTATGAATAACATTATAACAAACAGTGTACTTTACTGTGTCATAGCAAAAATGTCACAATGAACAACTATAACAAAGTTTCACATATTTTACACAACAATAATACATTTCTACATAATGTACAAATAACATACTATTTGGGAGAAAAAAAAATCACACTATATTGCAATAATAAACTTCGTCATTATATACAGATAACAATATATATATTGTGGTTTAACAAATATCACACTATACAACAATAATAAACTTTTACATTATGTACAAATAACAACATACAATATTGTGGTATAAAAATATCACATTGTCAAAATAACACTGTTGTATGTAATATAAAAAATGAACTTGAAATATAGGTCTATTGGGCATATACATGTAATAACAAATATAGAATATAATCCTGACTATTGTGATGTATAAAATACTTCCCAGGCCAAAATTTCTTTCCTGTTGGATATTGCACAACCGTAGCCTAGTACCGCATTCCTAACAACCTTTCTGGTCCAGGTATTCAGATAATATCGCCAGTTCAACCACTCGTCTACCCTGCGACCAGGTGAAAAAGTTATTTGCCGAAATTGCGGATTCGTGATCACTAGTACTGGAGGGATCCTCATCGGACGTCGGTGTCGGCTCATCAGTAAAATTGCCAGTAAGCTTAGTAGGAGCCTCAGTAGCCAGCGTCTCTTCAATGTGTGAACGAGTGTCACTTTGTTTCGTCGCATAGTCGTGGTCTAGCAGTTGATATTGGAAATCGTTGTTGTTATTATTGTCAGTTAATGCGTTTGGTTTACATTTAAAACGGCCGATTTTACGTCTGGCTTTATGTCGGCCATCACTGCCATGTCGTTGTTTACATCGTTACAACACCTTTTCCCCCCCCCAACACTTTCGCAATTGGAGATTTTCAACGCAAGGGACACAACTCTGTAGTCGAAACGTTATTCAAACGAAATCTATTCAAGGGAAGATAACAACATTGTCAAAATGGTAATCAGGGGCAGGTGACTCTAATACTGAAAAACGACAGTGGAATTCTTTAGTGTTTTGCTCTGGCTGGGACGGGGATCCTTAAGTTTGGGATACGACCTTAAGGTAAGGTAAGCTTGGGTCATGGCACTTTGACCTTTAGGTCAGGTGAGCTTTGGTCATGCCACTTTGACCTTTAGGTAAGCTTGGACAGACACCTTATGACCTTTCGTTAAGGTAGCCTGGGGTCATGACACTTTGACCTTTAGGGCAGGTAATCTTGGACAGAAACATTCATGACCTTTAGGTAAGGTAAACCTTGGGCCATGGCACTATGACATTTAAGCTAGGAAACCTTGGGCCATGACATTATGACCTTCAGTATTTTCTCAACTCAAACAATGTTCTAAATCAATGGAAAAAACTTTCTAAGTGAAACGATTTTCTGTCATTACTAGAGTATCATTTATGAAACAGGGACCCGTGACTGACACCATGTACCTACATGTAAGTATGGCAATCGGACACAGCTGTTGACCCCCATAGCATCAACACAAACATGAACAGTACACTACCATATTTATCCATTGATGACCCGACGCCTGGTAGTTTACACAACCACATTTATTACAGTTCAGTAGAAATACCAGCAAATGCTACCTCCTTATCCTGTGATAATCACCCACCCTTACTTTGAGTCAGAGAATATGTTGGCCCAATGGGCTTAATGAAAAATAGATACAGCAGTCCTTAGGTGTTTTAATATAAAAATAACAGTACCCCTATGTAGACGTATATTTAAAAGTATTATATTGATGTACTATACAAGCTTTAACCCTACAGACGTAAAACTGACCAACCAACAAGTGGTCAAGACTGACCACAGACACCTACCTGATCGTCACCTCAGGGTTTCTGTTGCGTCCACCACCTGAAAGCTTCATTGCAAAGAAAGCTGCCGGTAACTTTTCCAACAAAAACAAATAGCTTGTTATTAAGGTGTGGATGAGAAAGGAAGTTACAATATCTACTGCATAAGGGTACGGAAAGGAAGACGTGAGTGTGTATATATTTGTATACATTGGCCTGTATAACAGGGACACAGATGAGTGAATTTACAGTTGAGTTCAGTTGTCATAGACGCTGACCTTCGGCCTTCCTTTGTTGTGGGAAAACTTCACACCAGAAATGTTAATAGCTGAGTAAATGACAGTTTGATACATCGACCTTAAGGTATGGTTTGTTTACTGGTAGTATAGAAGATAGTAAACGTTTTTAGTGTGTTCTTGCCTTGAATCATCACCAGTTTGATATCAGAGTGATCTCTAATACAAGGCCTACATGTAACTTTGTTATGTCATACAATTCATGTCTTTTGATAAGGTTTCCGTTTGGATTGATAGACCTGAAGATATAATATTAACAGAGGCTAGGGGCTGCGGAGGTTAATATCCATAAACGTAGCTTCGCCTGCACCATTGCATAAATGGAATAAAAAATGTAAAGAAATTGAGTTTACAGCAGGGTGCTCCAGGCGTATGTCATATCGAGCGGTTTCTGGTGAGTCATGTGACTATCTTTTATCCAATAGACTGACAAACAAATATTCCGGAAACAAATTATGTTTAAAACATAAAACAATACCAAATCTTATTATCACTGTTCTTTAAGAGCAATAAATGTAGATATTTTAGGTAGTACAAATGTGCACGCTTCAGGCACTGCTATCCAACATTCATTATACTATAATAGAAACGTGCGCTACAGAATCACCCGAAACGTTTCACAAGGAAAGTCTAGGGTCGTTGAAATCTTCATTGCATGCATATCCCAGTACTTATTGATCTAGCACATTTACAAGTTTATTACAGAACATTTTTTTTTACAAATCTGTTCAGCTTAATGAAATTTAAACAGATTGTAAACCTCAAACAAAAAATCCATAAGCTTGATTCTAATCCTAGAACACCCGAACCGACGCCAAGTTTATACAAAACCAATAAAATCTTGATTAAATCAGAACTTCATCTTTTTTCCAACTTCCCAGATTCACTTTTGTACATTTTTGGTAAAAATTAATGGAAGCCTGGTGTCTTCTATCTTGGTCTGTGCATAAGAGTGATGGATCTGTTGGCTGTGCCGTGAAACATTGGCGTAGAAGCTAGCTACCACAGACATCACGCAGCGCCTGTCTTGGACACCAGTGTTATATTGCTTAATTTTTCACGCCAGATAAATCACATGACATTTCTGTCTTGGAATTGACTATCTTTCCACGAGGCACCAGTATTGAATTGCAATGATAACAAATAAAATATCTCTATTTTTCCCCCAATTCATTTAATTAAATAGCTGCATTCCAAAATCAACATCCTATTTACCTTTTTCCATGATTTCTAAATGAGAAATGGACCTTTTTGATAGAGCAACCATGTAAAACAAATATCGAAAACATTCGAGCTGACAAGAACAACAACAAATGAATATTGATAGGTTCGGAAATTACTGAGGTGTTCAACTCCGACAGGTCCCTAGCAGCAAACCCACTCACCTAGCTCCGACAGATCCCTAACAGCAAACCCACTCACCTAACTCCCATAATGGTAGACTAATAGGGCCGGTGTCGCGAAGGTTTCCACTACATCAGCTGCTAAGAGATTCAAAGAGTTAAAGCTCCTACACATGAAACTTTCTCATTTGTTGTACAGCATGGGCACATATTGATTAAATGAAGGGAAAACCAAAACCAAAAACAAAAAATAGAAGTCAAAACTTCCAAAATATGACATTGTAAGAAATTGTTACAAACAAAATCCAATTTTCTGTGTTTGAACTTTGCCATGTAATGCATTTCAAGAGACTACAATTGAAATGTTCAATATTTTCTTGAGGCCTGTGACGTAAAAACGATTTTTTTAAGTCTAAATGAAGGATTTCCTGATTCTATCAAGCCGGGACATCATGTCTCACGGCCTAGAGCAAACTCAGTAAAGACAATGCGTTTCCTCTCAAGGCTTTTTGTCAACAAAGTCAGGAAGTGACGCCAATATAGGAACTGCAATATAGTGTTTGTCAGATCTTTTATGTAAAACTTCAAAAAGGCCCCAGCAGCAAGATCAAATAAAACGTATCATGCCACCACACTTTCGACGGTAAATAAAACGTATTTATTGGAAAATAACTGCACTGTTTGTAATTTAACCGTTGATTTATTAAAGCTAGAACCTGTTACATCTTATCAATCATTTATACTGTTGTAACATGTCAATGTTCTGTGACATTATATGAGGTTTACACATGGTTTCATCAACCTTTATACAACAATAGATATTACCTGTTACGACAATAGATATTACCTGTTAAGACAATCAATATTACCTGTAAAGACAATCGATATTACCTGTTTAGACAATATATATATTACCTGTTTAGAATAAATATATAATCTGTTTAGACAATGAATATTACCTGTTTAGACAATAGATATTACCTGTTTAGACAAAAGATATTACCTGTTTAGACTAAATATATAACCTGTTTAGACAATAGATATTACCTGTTCAGACAATATATATTACCTGTTTTGACAATATATAATAACTGTTTAGACAATAGATATAACCTGTTTAGATAATATATATCACCTGTTATGGCAATATATAGTTCAAGTTCAATTTATTTATTTAAGTGTCACATATCACAATTACATTTATGTTCATTAATACATATAAAATACTTGTACAAAATATAAATCAATTCCATTGGTACATATAAAATACTTGCAGTTGGCTGTTTCCTAGAACTTAAAATAGTTTTTTTAACATAAAAAAACAACAAAAAACACCTATATATAACCTGTTTAGACAATATATATTACCAGTTTTGACAACAGATATTACCTGTTTAGACAATAGTTATTACCTGTTTAGGCAATATATATTACCTGTTTAGACAATATATATTACCTGTTTAGACAATAGATATTACCTGTTTAGACGATAGTTATTACCTGTTTAGACAATAGATATTACCAGTTATGACAATAGATATTACCTGTTTAGACAATAGACATTACCTGTTTAGACAATATATATTATCTGTTTAGACAATAGATATTACCTGTTTAGACAATAGATATTACCTGTTTAGACAATATATATATTACCTGTTTAGACAATAGATATTACCTGTTTAGACAATAGATATTACCTGTTATTACAACTGATGTCCTTGCTTGAAGGATACACATAGCCATCAATCTTTACAAAATGATAATAATAGATCAATATTACCTGTTATCTTAGAACTTCTGTTCAGTATGTTAAGTGTAACCAGATAATCTATGAAATGGTAAACTCCCAAAGAGAACCTACAGTAACAGCAGTCTGGACTTGTAACACATGTTTCCTTCTGTTACCAGGAGGACAAAGAGCATGACAGATGTACTTTATTCACCAAATATTTACACACCTTATTGACCATACATCAAAGTATATGATTGTCCTCCATGATTTCTAAATCAACCATTATTTTTCCCTTTTATGTGCCATCTTTAGAAGAGTCGATACTGTCTGACGGAACGCTGTATAAGGATTTCTGTTAGTGTTTTAGGTCTTCAGATGAGACAAAGGAAACAAGCTTTTTACCTTGGACGAAAGTGGAAACGTCTGGCACCAAAGGGTTAACAAAATTAACTTAAACAGTTTGATGTGTTTTGGCTTTCAAATATCATTCTTCAACAGTCAGAACCAATAAATTCAAAGAAATTTGGAGTCCCCACACTATCAATACATTATTATCTTGTCAAAATCAGATTCAAGACCCAGACATATTTCTTAGCATTATACAAAATGATAAAATGTAACTTTTTATTTTTTATTTTTGAAATTACATTTTCTTTCAGCATCCAACACAAAATATCCATTTGACTAAACACAAAACGCTATTACAAGAGTTACTATCACGATCGCAGTCTTGCGATCGAGATCAATGTTGGTTGTTGGCATCTTGCCTTTTCCTCGAAATCTAATTGATCCTTAGCCCAAATATCTGACATTAAAACGAGGGTAATATTATTAGATTATTGTGTCATAATCAAACAATCTCCGTTATTATCACATCTTCCTGAAATGTCTGCCACAGTTCTGTTTGCCTTGTCCCACATCAGTGCTTTGTCTAGTGAGTAAATAACTTTTTTTTTGTATCTTATGTTCTAGATTTGTATTCTGTTTTGTATCTTAAGTTCTAGATTTGTATTCTGTTTTGTATCTTATGTTCTAGAATTGTATTCTGTTTTGTATCTTATGTTCTAGATTTGTATTCTGTTTTTGTATCTTATGTTCTAGATTTGTATTCTGTTTTGTATCTTATGGTCTAGATTTGTATTCTGTTTTGTATCTTATGTTCTAAATTTGTATTCTGTTTTGTATCTTATGTTCTAGATTTGCATTCTGTTTTGTATTTTAAGTTCTAGATTTGTATTCTGTTTTGTATCTTATGTGCTAGATTTGTATTCTGTTTTGTATCTTGTGTTCTAAATTGTATTCTGCTTTGTATCTTATGTTCTAGATTTGTATTCTGTTTTGTATCTTGTGTTCTAAATTGTATTCTGCTTTGTATCTTATGTTCTAGATTTGAATTCTGTTTTGTATCTTATGTGCTAGATGTGTATTTTGTTTTGTATCTTATATTCTACATTTGTATTCTGTTTTGTATCTGATGTATTCTGTTTTGTATCTTATCTGCTAGATTTGTATTCTGTTTTGTGTCTTATGTGCTAGATTTGTATTCTGTTTTGTGTCTTATGTGCTAGATTTGTATTTTGTTTTGTATCTTATGTTCTAGGTTTGTTTGTATCTCTTATGTTCTAGATTTGTATACTGGTTTGTATCTTGTATTCTAGATTTGTATTCTGTTTTTGTATCTTATGTTCTAGATTTGAATTCTGTTTTGTATCTTTTGTTCTAGAGATTTGTATTCTGTTTTGTATCTTAAGTTCTAGATTTGTATTCTGTTTCGTATCTTATGTGCTAGATTTGTATTTTGTTTTGTATCTTATATTCTAGATTTGGATTCTGTTTTGTATCTTATGTGCTAGATTTGTATTCTGTTTTGTCTCTTATGTGCTAGTTCTGTATTCTGTTTTGTATCTTGTGTTCTATATTTTGTTCTGCTTTGTATCTTATGTTCTAGATTTGTAATATTATGTATCTTATGTTCTAGATTTGTAATATTATGTATCTTATGTTCTAGATTTATATTCTGTTTTTGTACCTTATGTTCTAGATTTGTATTGTTTTGTATCTTCTGATGTGCTAGATTTGTATTTTGTTTTGTATCTTATATTCTAGATTTGGATTCTGTTTTGTATCTTATGTGCTAGATTTGTATTCTGTTTTGTATCTTATGTGCTAGATTTGTATTTTGTTTTGTATCTTATGTTCTAGATTTGTAATGTTTTGTATCTTATGTTCTAGATTTGTATTCTGTTTTTGTACCTTATGTTCTAGATTTGTATTCTGTTTTGTATCTTATGTTCTAGATTTGTGTTCTGTCTTATATCTTGTGTTCTAGATTTGTTTGTATCTTATGTTCTAGATTGGTATTCTGTTCTGTATGTTATGTTCTAGATTTATACTCTGTTTTGTATCTTATATTCTAGATTTGTATTCTGTTTTGTGTCTTAAGTTCTAGATTTGTATACTGTCTTGTATCTTATGTTCTAGATTTGTATTCTGTTTTGTATCTTATGTTCTAGATTTGTATTCTGTTCTGTATCTTATGTTCTAGATTTATACTCTGTTTTGTATCTTATATTCTAGATTTGTATTCTGTTTTGTATCTTATGTTCTCGATTTGTATTCTGTTTTGTATCTTATGTTCTAGATTTGTATTCTGTTTTGTATCTTAAGTTCTAGATTTGTATACTGTCTTGTATCTTATGTTCTAGATTTGTATTTTGTTTTGTATCTTATGTTGTAGATTTGTATTCTGTTTTGTATCTTTTGTTCTAGATTTGTATACTGTCTTGTATCTTATGTTCTAGATTTGTATTCTGTTTTGTATCTTATGTTCTAGATTTGTATTCTGTTTTGTATCTTATGTTCTAGATTTGTATTCTGTTTTGTATCTTATGTTCTAGATTTGTATTCTGTTTTGTATCTTATGTTCTAGATTTGTATTCTGTTTTGTATCTTATGTTCTAGATTTGTTTGTATCTCTTATGTTCTAGATTTGTATTCTGTTTTGTATCTTATGTTCTAGATTTGTGTTCTGTTTTGTATCTTGTGTTCTAGATTTGTTTGTATCTTATGTTCTAGATTTGTATTCTGTTTTGTATCTGATGTTCTAGATTTGTATTCTGTTTTGTATCTTATGTTCTAGTTTTGTATTCTGTTTTGTATTTTATGTTCTAGATTTGTATTCTGTTTTGTATCTTATGTTCTAGATTTGAATTCAAATCTAGAACATAAGATAAAAAACAATACAAATCTAGAACATAGATACACATCAGATACAAGTAAGTATACAACTCTAGAACAAAAGATACAAAACAGAAATCAAATCTAGAATATAAGATACAAAACAGAATTCAAATCTAGAACATAAGATCCAAAACAATACAAATCTAGAACATACGATACAAAACAGAATACAAATCTAGATTTGTATTCTGTTTTGTATCTTATGTTCTAGATTTGTATTCTGTTTTGTATCTTGTGTTCTAGTTTTGTATACTGTCTTGTATCTTATGTGCTAGATTTGTATTCTGTTTTGTATCTTATATTCTAGATTTGAATTCTGTTTTGTATCTTTTGTTCTAGATTTGTATACTTACTTGTATCTGATGTTCTAGATTTGTATTCTGTTTTGTATCTTATGTGCTAGATTTGTATTCTGTTTTGTATTTTATGTTCTAGATTTGAATTCTGTTCTGTATCTTTTGTTCTAGATTTGTATACTTACTTGTATCTGATGTTCTAGATTTGTATTCTGTTTTGTATCTTATGATCTTGATTTGTATTTTGTTTTAGACTCAATTTTACATTAGTTAGTGAAATCAATTGTCAGTTTATATCATAATTGATCTAGATAGCAATTTTGTATAACTAAGCTTCTTCACTTCTTATTCCAAATCTTTGTGTCAAGACGAAAAGTAAATTCCCTTACATTGAATTTGAAGTACAAATTCGTAGAATTTTTCAAATGAATCCTTATTACTCTCACTCCTCCTCTCCATTTCTCTTTCAAAAAATTGACATCAATGTGAAATGTGTCAAGCAAATGTTTTGGAAATGTTCTCTTTTTTTGTTGTTCAAATATTTGGATTTTTTCAGTCATTTTTGTTATAAAACGTTAAGAGGGAAAATAAGAGATGAATTGATGTGTTCTACTCAAATTTCATTTTTCTTTTATCAAAGTGCGAGGTGTAGTGTCTAAATATCAATATCCTTTGGATTGGTGCCAAATTTTCCATCATTCTTATGCATAATAGAAAACAGAAGTTGGATGGATGAGTGACACAACTTTTAACTCATGACAAGTTCATTTCACTACAACCTGTCTAAACTGAATAATTTGCTTTATGTAAACCTGTGTAAACCAGAAATTCCTCTACATGTATATGTCCATACCTTATACATTTCTATATCAACAAAGCTTGTGTAATCTGGAAACCTGTGTAAACTCGACAATCCTCTAGGTCTTTACTTCAAACCTTTTTTATCAACAGAGCTTGTGTAATCTGGAAACCTGTGTAAACTCGACAATCCTCTAGGACTTTACTTCAAACCTTTTTTTATCAACAGAGCTTGTGTAATCTGGAAACCTGTGTTTACCAGACATTATTCTAGCTGTTTATTTTAAACCTTTATTTATCAACAGAGCTTGTTTTATCTGGAAACCTGTGTTTACCAGACATTATTCTAGCTGTTTATTTTAAACCTTTATTTATCAACAGAACTTGTGTAATCTGGAAAACTGTGTTTACCAGACATTATTCTAGCTGTTTATTTTAAACCTTTATTCATCAACAGAGCTTGTGTAATCTGGAAACCTGTGTTTACCAGACATTATTCTAGCTGTTTATTTTAAACCTTTATTTATCAACAGAGCTTGTATTATCTGGAAACCTGTGTTTACCAGACATTATTCTAGCTGTTTACTTTAAACCTTTATTTATCAACAGAGCTTGTATAATCTGGAAACCTGTGTTTACCAGACATTTTTCTGGTCAATGATACCTTTTTATTACAAAAGATCTTGTGTAATCTGGAAACCTGTGTAGAGCACACTGTTCTTTAAAATAATGTGGTGCTTGGTTAATCTATGAACCAGTTCATTCTGAACAGGTATATGTATGGCTCTATAGAACCTGTTGATAAGCCCACTCCCCCAATACCCTTACCCCTCTATTCAGACCTCAACCCTCTGTAGTTAATCCCCTTGGGTTATATATTATTTGACAGAGCTAACTTGATTTAGAGTGAACTTGCTGGATCATAACCAGTCTTACCCTTGACACAGACTGAACCAAGTTATCTCCCTTGTACCAGTTTGATATATCCCAATAATTGTGTGAGCTCATCTCCTGTGTTAGGAATGTAACCAAGTTATCTACATACAAATATACACGTTTGGTCAGTTGATTGACAACTGGACAGTCTGTCTAGACAGGCCAGTAGGCTTGATGATGCCAAGCAAAAACGTTCATGGTTTCAAGTAGCATTTACAGCCAAGTTTTACGTTCAAATAATATCTTCTTCAAGTAATTGTGTGCAAAGATTTACCTTCATAGATCATCCTCACAGAATGTCATAGGAAACATGGCATTTCCATTTAGCCTCTCGGGGAATCCACTCGCACAAGAACCAAGTGAATCTGAGGCGTCAGTCGAAAACATATTGTATGTCATATTGCTTTTATTACATACATGTAACTATACATTTATATTATGTGCATGTCATATGTTCCATAAAACATTACTCAGTGTTAATCTGTATAAATGTTTCATTTTCTTCTTGGCTGAAAACTGAAATTGAACAGCGATGGTGGTCTTAACAAAGTCAGAAAAATGATGTTGTATTATTATAGCATAAAGTTGGGCTCAATTGTTTGGAACTCATTTTCAGTGGTTTGATATGATGAGTAAACAACAACGGACGAGTTCCAGCCAGTTCTGGCTACTGGAGTAACACAACATCTGGTAATATCACGGTGTGAAATACTGACCTTAACAGACAGGTAAAATCAGGTATCAACAGTCATGTCACTTACCTGAAAAGAGAAAACAAAAGAACGTGATAAAAAGGAAGTAATTGTATAACTGTATCACTGACAGAATTCAGGTTTATCACCCATGGTAAAAAATCACAAATGAAATAAATACCAACATAGCCAAATGTGAATCGCAATTAAAAAACAGAATAAACATTTTTTTATACTTTAGCTACTTTTATCAGAAAACAAAGGTGGGGATCTCCTTATTTGGACGGGAACCCTAAATATGTAATAAATAGTTCTGAAATCAAACATCTACAGAGATCCACAGTGGCAGCCTTATAAAACATTAACCTGTTAATAAAGACCACCCAATGGAATAGTTACAGATATGACTGTTAATAAGACAACCCAATGGAATAGTAACAGATATACCTGTAAATAAATACCACTCAATGGAATAGGTACAGATATACCTGTTAATAAAGACCACCAAATGGAATAGTTACAGATATACCTGTTTATAAAGACAACCCAATGGAATAGTTACAGATATACCTGTTAATAAATACCAATCAATGGAATAGGTACAGATATACCTGTTAATAAAGACCACCAAATGGAATAGTTACATATATACCTGTTAATAAAGACCACCAAATGGAATAGTTACAGATATACCTGTTAATAAAGACCACCCAATGGAATAGTTACAGATATACCTGTTTATAAAGACAACCCAATGGAATAGTTACAGATATACCTGTTAATAAATACCACCCAATGGAATAGTTACAGATATACCTGTTAATAAAGACCACCCAATGGAATAGGTACAGATATACCTGTTAATAAACACCACTCAATGGAATAGGTACAGATATACCTGTTAATAAAGACCACCAAATGGAATAGTTACAGATATACCTGTTAATAAAGACCACCAAATGAAATAGTTACAGATATACCTGTTAATAAAGACCACCCAATGGAATAGGTAGATATACCTGTTAATAAATACCACTCAATGGAATAGTTACAGACATACCTGGTAATAAAGACGACCAAATGGAAATATACAGGTGTGTTTATACCTGTTTATAAATACCACCCAATGGAGTATGTACAGATATACCTGTTTATAAATATCACCAATGGAAATATACAGGTGTGTTTTTACCTGTTTATAAATACCACCCAATGGAAATATACAGGTGTGTTTGTATGTGTTTATAAATACCACCCAATGGAAATATACAGGTGTGTTTATACCTGTTTATAAATACCACCCAATGGAAATATACAGGTGTTTATACCTGTTTATAAACACCACCCAATGGAAATATACAGGTGTGTTTATACCTGTTTATAAATACCACCCAATGGAAATATACAGGTATGTTTATACCTGTTTATAAATACCACCCAATGGAATAGGTACAGATATACCTGTTTATAAATACCACCCAATGGAATAGGTACAGGTGTGTTTATACCTGTTTATAAATACCACCCAATGGAAATATACAGGTGTGTTTATACCTGTTTATTAATACCACCCAATGGAAATATACAGGTGTGTTTGTATGTGTTTATAAATACCACCCAATGGAAATATACAGGTGTGTTTATACCTGTTTATAAAGACCACTCAATGGAAATATACAGGTGTTTATACCTGTTTATTGATACCACCCAATGGAAATATACAGGTGTGTTTGTACGTGTTTATAAATACCACCCAATTTAAATATACAGGTGTGTTTATACCTATTTATAAATACCACCCAATGGAAATATACAGGTGTGTTTAATATCATATATATAGAGTCATTTGTTAGTAAGAAAATAAGCCTATATTTACCAAATGAACACATCAGATGCTAGAGTTAAAAGAGAACATGTTTATTAAAATTCTTTAACCAGGCTTGAACGCAGGAAATTTCGAGCACCTCTTATAAAATTTTAATTTACAAATTCTGTATGTTTAATATGTTCGGAGGAACTTAGTATTGTGCTTCGAAATTCATTTTTACTATCAGATGTTTTTAACTTTTCTATTGAACAATGTATTTATTTGAGCATTTGTAATATGCTCCGTTTCTTTATGGAAGTACATTCATGTAATCTTTTTAAGACGTCGCAATTTATAGACATCCGCATTATGTGTACTTTGCTTATGACGTCATTATTTTTGTCATCTTATGTATGTGTACTTCATTTTTGACGTCACAAATAAATTTAAATCACCTGAAGAGCCCCAAGATGGGGAAAAGCGCTACACGATTATTCTAGTCTTCGTGTTTTGTTTTATTTATATTTTGCCTACACATGGACATTTAAAACAATTTATCGCTACATATATATATATATATGGGTCAAAGAAGTAATATAGATGGTAAAATCCCATATAACACTGGATCCTAATGGAGGTATGTCCGTAGGATACGAATTACCTAAAATATTACCTCTTTAAAATAATGACGTCATAAACCAAGTACACATAATGCGGATGTCTATAAATTGCGACTTCTTAAAAAGATATGTATATCTAAATAAATAGCAATCAATAGTAAAACACTGTCAACCTGATGAACCATTGCTTATGTTTTATTAGTTTAAATAAGTAACATTAAATAATTCTTTTTGTATTTTGTATCGCTTGTACCAATCAAAACTGTAACTTATGATGTACAGTTTCTATAACACTGAGGTTAATGGAGGCCGGTAGGCAGGACAGGTTGATGGTAGCTGGAAAAACATGTGTTGTTGATATAACCAGACCAGAGTTATCTCCCATCACTGGTACGTGTAGTAGTTCCTGTGACAGTAAAGACAGTAGCAGTTGTCTCCCTTATCTCAATCCTCTCCTGACTGACACTGTGAAAGGTTATGTGCCACATGTTGCTTGGCAATACTAATCCCTTTAACTTGTAGATTTCCAGTCAAGTATAAAGTGTCTATGTGTACATTCCCTGAGGAGGTCGTAAACATACACTCCCCACCCTCAATAAACAGGTAGCGATTATAATTTACATGTACACTTCCCACCATCAGTAAACAGGTATCGATCATAATATACACTCCCCACCCTCAGTAAACAGGTAACAATCATTATGTACACTCCCCTCCCTCAGTAAACAGGTAACAATCATTATGTACACTCCCCCACCCTCAGTAAACAGGTAGCCATCATTATGTACACTCCCCACCCTCAGTAAACAGGTAGTTATCATTATGTACCCTCCCCACCCTCAGTAAACAGGTAGCCATCACAATATACACTCCCCCCCCCTCAGTAAACAGGTAGTAATCATTATGTACACTCCCCACCCTCAGTAAACAGGTAGCAATCATAATATACACTCCCCACCCTCAGTAAACAGGAAGCCATCATAATATACACTCCCCCACCCTCAGTAAACAGCTAGCCATCATAATATACACTCCCCACCATCACAATATACACTCCCCCACCCTCAGTAAACAGGTAGCCATCATAATATACACTCCCCACCCTCAGTAAACAGGTAGCCATCACAATATACACTCCCCCACCCTCAGTAAACAGGTAGTAATCATTATGTACACTCCCCACCCTCAGTAAACAGGTAGCCATCTTAATATACACTCCCCTCCCTCAGTAAACAGGTAGTAATCAATATGTACACTCCCCAACCTCAGTAAACAGGTAGCCATCATAATATACACTCCCCACCCTCAGTAAACAGGTAGCCATCATAATATACACTCCCCACCCTCAGTAAACAGGTAGCCATCATAATATACACTCCCCACCCTCAGTAAACAGGTAGCCATCATAATATACACTCCCCACCCTCAGTAAACAGGTAGCCATCATAATATACACTCCCCACCCTCAGTAAACAGGTAGCCATCATAATATACACTCCCCACCCTCAGTAAACAGGTAGCCATCATAATATACACTCCCCACCCTCAGTAAACAGGTAGCCATCATAATATACACTCCCCACCCTCAGTAAACAGGTAGCCATCATAATATACACTCCCCACCCTCAGTAAACAGGTAGCCATCATAATATACACTCCCCACCCTCAGTAAACAGGTAGCCATCATAATATACACTCCCCACCCTCAGTAAACAGGTAGCCATCATAATATACACTCCCCACCCTCAGTAAACAGGTAGCCATCATAATATACACTCCCCACCCTCAGTAAACAGGTAGCCATCATAATATACACTCCCCACCCTCAGTAAACAGGTAGCCATCATAATATACACTCCCCACCCTCAGTAAACAGGTAGCCATCATAATATACACTCCCCACCCTCAGTAAACAGGTAGCCATCATAATATACACTCCCCACCCTCAGTAAACAGGTAGCCATCATAATATACACTCCCCACCCTCAGTAAACAGGTAGCCATCATAATATACACTCCCCACCCTCAGTAAACAGGTAGCCATCATAATATACACTCCCCACCCTCAGTAAACAGGTAGCCATCATAATATACACTCCCCACCCTCAGTAAACAGGTAGCCATCATAATATACACTCCCCACCCTCAGTAAACAGGTAGCCATCATAATATACACTCCCCACCCTCAGTAAACAGGTAGCCATCATAATATACACTCCCCACCCTCAGTAAACAGGTAGCCATCATAATATACACTCCCCACCCTCAGTAAACAGGTAGCCATCATAATATACACTCCCCACCCTCAGTAAACAGGTAGCCATCATAATATACACTCCCCACCCTCAGTAAACAGGTAGCCATCATAATATACACTCCCCACCCTCAGTAAACAGGTAGCCATCATAATATACACTCCCCACCCTCAGTAAACAGGTAGCCATCATAATATACACTCCCCACCCTCAGTAAACAGGTAGCCATCATAATATACACTCCCCACCCTCAGTAAACAGGTAGCCATCATAATATACACTCCCCACCCTCAGTAAACAGGTAGCCATCATAATATACACTCCCCACCCTCAGTAAACAGGTAGCCATCATAATATACACTCCCCACCCTCAGTAAACAGGTAGCCATCATAATATACACTCCCCACCCTCAGTAAACAGGTAGCCATCATAATATACACTCCCCACCCTCAGTAAACAGGTAGCCATCATAATATACACTCCCCACCCTCAGTAAACAGGTAGCCATCATAATATACACTCCCCACCCTCAGTAAACAGGTAGCCATCATAATATACACTCCCCACCCTCAGTAAACAGGTAGCCATCATAATATACACTCCCCACCCTCAGTAAACAGGTAGCCATCATAATATACACTCCCCACCCTCAGTAAACAGGTAGCCATCATAATATACACTCCCCACCCTCAGTAAACAGGTAGCCATCATAATATACACTCCCCACCCTCAGTAAACAGGTAGCCATCATAATATACACTCCCCACCCTCAGTAAACAGGTAGCCATCATAATATACACTCCCCACCCTCAGTAAACAGGTAGCCATCATAATATACACTCCCCACCCTCAGTAAACAGGTAGCCATCATAATATACACTCCCCACCCTCAGTAAACAGGAAACAATCATTATGTACACTTCCCCACCCTCAGTAAACAGGTAGCAATCATTATGTACACTTCCCACACGCAGTAAACAGGTAACAATCATTATGCCCCCACCCTCAGTTTACAGGTAGCCATCATTATGTACACTCCCCCACTATCAGTAAACAGGTAGCGATCATTGTGTACCCTCCCACACCCTCAGTTAACAGGTAGAAACAATCATTATGTTCACTTCCCCACCCTCAGTAAACAGGAAACAATCATTATCTACACTTCCCCACCCTCAGTAAACAGGGAGCAATCATTATGTACACTTCCCACACGCAGTAAACAGGTAACAATCATTATGTACTCTCCCCCACCCCCAGTAAACAGGGAGTGATCATTATATACACTCCCCCAACCCCAGTAAACAGGTAGCAATCATTATATACACTCCCCACCCTCAGTAAACAGGCAGCCATCATAATATACACTCCCCACCCCCAGTAAACAGGAAACAATCATTATGTACCCTTCCCCACCCTCAGTAAACAGGTAGCGATCATTGTGTACACTCCCCCACCCCCAGTAAACAGGTAGCAAACATTATGTTCACTCCCCAACCTCAGTAAACAGGTAGCAATCATTATGTACACTCCCCCACCCTCAGTAAACAGGTAGCAATCATTATATACACTCCCCACCCTCAGTAAACAGGTAGCAATCATTATATACACTCCCCACCCTCAGTAAACAGGTAGCCATCATAATATACACTCCACCACCCTCAGTAAACAGGTAGCCATCATAATATACACTCCCCACCCTCAGTAAACAGGTAGCAATCATTATGTACACTCCCCCACCCTCAGTTTACAGGTAGCGATCGTTATGTACAATCCCCCACCCTCAGTTTACAGGTAGCCATCATAATATACACTCTTCTACTCTCAGTAAACAGGTAGCGATCATTATGTACACTCCCCCACTCTCAGTAAACAGGAAACAATCATTATGTACATTTCCCCACCCTCAGTAAACAGGTAGCAATTATTATGTACACTTCCCACACTCAGTAAACAAGTAACAATCATTATGTACACTCCCCCACCCCCAGTAAACAGGTAGCGATCATTATGTACGCTCCCCCACTCTCAGTAAACAGGTAGCAATCATTATGTACCCTCCCCCACTCTCAGTAAACAGGTAGCAATCATTATGTACACTCTCCCACCCTCAGTTTACAGGTAGCGATCATTATGTACATTCCCCACCCTCAGTAAAAAGGTAGTGATCATTATGTACACCCCCCACACTCAGTAAACAATCATTATGTACATTCCCCACCCTCAGTAAAAAGGTAGTGATCATTATGTACTCCCCCCACACTCAGTAAACAATCATTATGTACATTCCCCCACCCTCAGTTTACAGGTAGTGATCATTATGTACATTCCCCACCCCCAGTAAACAGGTAGTGATCATGATGTACACTCCCCACACTCAGTAAACAATCATTATGTACATTCCCCCACCCTCAGTTTACAGGTAGCGATCATTATGTACATTCCCCACCCTCAGTAAACAGGTAGCGATCATTATGTACACTCCCCTACCCCCAGTAAACAGGTAGCAATCATTATGTACACTCCCACACCTCAGTTTACAGGTAGCAATCATTATGTACACTCCCCCACTCTCAGTAAACAGGTAGCAATCATTATGTACACTTCAGTAAACAGGTAGCAATCATTATGTACACTCCCCCACTCTCAGTAAACAGGTAGCAATCATTATGTACACTCTCCCACCCTCAGTTTACAGGTAGCGATCATTATGTACATTCCACACCCCCAGTAAACAGGTAGCAATCATTATGTACACTCCCACCCCTCAGTTTACAGGTAGCAATCATTATGTACACTCCCCCACCCTCAGTTTACAGGTAGCGATCATTATGTACATTCCCCACCCCCAGTAAACAGGTAGTGATCATGATGTACACTCCCCACACTCAGTAAACAATCATTATGTACATTCCCCACCTTCAGTAAACAGGTAGCGATCATTATGTACACTCCCCCACCCCTAGTAAACAGGTAGCAATCATTATGTACACTCCCCAACCTCAGTAAACAGGTAACAATCATTATGTAAACTTCCCCACCCTCAGTTAACAGGAAACAATCATTATGTACACTTCCCCACTCTCAGTAAACAGGTAGCAATCATTATGTACACTTCCCACACTCAGTAAACAGGTAACAATCATTATGTAAACTTCCCCACCCTCAGTTAACAGGAAACAATCATTATGTACACTTCCCCACTCTCAGTAAACAGGTAGCAATCATTATGTACTCTCCCCCACCCTCAGTTTACAGGTAGCGATCATTATGTACCCTCCCCCACTCTCAGTAAACAGGTAGCAATCATTATGTACACTCCCCCTCCCTCAGTTTACAGGTAGCGATCATTATGTACACTCCCCCGCTCTCAGTAAACAGGTAGCGATCATTATGTACATTCCCCCAATCTCAGTAAACAGGTAGCGATCATTATGTACATTCCCCCACTCTCAGTAAACAGGTAGCGATCATTGTGTACACTCCCACACCCTCAGTTAACAGGTAGCGATCATTATGTACACTCCCCCACTCTCAGTAAACAGGTAGCGATCATTATGTACATTCCCCCACTCTCAGTAAACAGGTAGCGATCATTATGTAACCCAAGTTGATCATCTCTCTACCTCTTTCCAGTCACCACACATTATGTCCTGGGGAGTGATCAATAAATCAATTTCTGCCAATAACTGCTCCCTTACCAGCATGTACAGGTAGAAATCCCCAGGATCTAGTTGGACACAAGGATTTTTTTATCCAATTAATTTGTGTTGTTCTTCTCAGTGCCAAAGGCACAATTAATTTTGGTTTAATGACCTCCACCTGCAGGAACACACACATGTATCCATGTACGCATGCATGCACGTCTCGATTTGAACTTTTATATCTGTTTTATAGACATACCAGACTTTTCTCGTAACTGAATGTTTTTCATATTACGTAGGCAGTACGTCTGGGAAATCTCTTCTCAAATTTACCACTTCTGGGTGCTTGACCATCTGGATTCTGCTCACCGATATTCATCTGACGATAAATTTACCTGATGTTTTATACTCACATGCTTTTACATTTAAATGATATTATCCACCAATAAATTATCTGTCAAAATATTATATACTTAACCTTAGCAAACTGTTTAAAGACAAACATCTCACATGAAGTAACAGCGTATTTATTTGACATATTGATGATGTCTATCTAATTCTTCAGAAAAAATGGAAAGGAATAGAAAACATTTCATTAAAATGTCTGATGCTTGATTTAGTTAAAGATCCATTAACAATTAAAATCATCCAGGAGGTTACCCCCCCGCCCCCCCG